>NW_028227450.1:170532-201534 GCF_978045245.1 Mus caroli | reverse complement strand
CTGAAAAAGTCAAAAAATGAGAAAATCACACTATAGAACTTGGAATATGATGAGGAACCCTGAAAAAGTCGAAAAATGAGAAAATCACACTGTAGTACCTGGAATGTGTTGAGAAACCCTGAAAAAGTCTTAAAATGAGAAAATCACACTGTAGGACCTGGAATATGATGAGAAACTCTGAAAGAGTCGAAAAAAGAGAAAATCACACTCTAGGACTTGGAATATGATGATATACCCTGAAAAAGTCAAAAAAATGAGAAAATCACACTGTAGTACCTTGAATATGGTGAGTAAACACTGAAAAAGTCTAAATATGAGAAAATCACACAGTAGGACCTGCAATATGGTGAGAAACACTGAAAAAGACAAAAAATGAGAAAATCATACTATAGGATTTGGAATATGATGAGAAACCGTGAAAAAATCAAAAAAATGAGTATAATACACTGCAGGAGCTGGAATATGATGAGAAACCCTGAAAAAGTCGAAAAATAAGAAAATCACACTTGTAGGACCTCCAATAGGGTGAAAAACCCTGAAAAAGTCGAAAAATGAAAAAATTACAGTGTAGGACATGGAATATGGTGAGAAACCCTGAAAAAGTCAAAAATGAGAAAAAGATGCAGTAGGTCCTGGAATTTGGTGAGAAACACTGAAAAAGTCTAAAATAAGAAAATCACACTGTAGTACCTGGAATATGGTGACAAACCCTGAAAAAGTCAAAAAATGAGAATATTACACTGTAGGACCTGGAATATGTTGAGAAACCCTTTAAAAGTCGAAAAAAGAGAAAATCACCCTGTAGGACTTGGAATAAGATGAGAAAACCTGAAAAAGTCTCAAAATGAGAAAATAACACTGTAGTACCTTGAATATGGTGAGTAAACACTGAAAAAGTCTAAAAATGAGAAAATCACACATTAGGCCCTGCAATATGGTGAGAAACACTGAAAAAGTCAAAAAATGAGAAAATTACACTGTAGGACCTGGAATATGGTGAGAAAACCTGAAGCAGTCGAAAAATAAGAAAATCAAATTTGTCATATCTGCAATATGGTGAGAAACCCTGAAAAAGTCAAAAAATGAGAAAAATACACTGAAGGAGCTGGAATATGGTGAGAAACCCTGAAAAAGTCAAAAAATAAGAAATTCACACTTGTAGGACCTGCAATATGGTGAGAAACCCTGAAAAAGTTGAAAAATGAGAAAATCACACTGTAGGACTTGGAATAAGATGAGACACCCTGAAAAAGTCAAAAAATGAGAAAATCACCCTGTAGGACTTGGAATAAGATGAGAAACCCTGAAAAAGTTGAAAAATGAAAAAATCACACTGTAGAAGTTGGAATATGTTGAGCAATCCTGAAAAAGTCAAAAAATGAGAAAAATAACACTGTGGAACCTGGAATATGGTGAGAAACTCTGAAAAAGGCGAAAAATTAGAAAAATCACTCTCTAGGACTTGGAATATGATGAGAAACCCTGAAAAAGTCAAAAAATGAGAAAATCACACTGTAGGAATTGGAATATGATGAAAAACCCTGAAAAAGTCGAAAAATTTGAAAATCACACTATAGAAGATGGAATTTGGTGAGTAACCCTGAAAAAGTCAATAATTAGAAAAATCACACTCTAGGACTTGGAATATGATGAGGAACCCTATAAAAGTCGAAAAATGAGAAAATCACACTGTAGTAGCTGGAATATGGTGAGAAACACAGAAAAAGTCTCAAAATGAGAAAATCACACATTAGGACCTGCAATATGGTGATAAACACTTAAACAGTCAAAAAATAAGAAAATCAAACTTGTAGTACTTGCACTATGGTGAGAAACCCTGAAAATTTCCAAAAATGCGAAAATCACACTGTAGGATTTAGAATATGATGAGTAACCGTGAAAAAGTCAAAAAATGAGAAAAATACACTGTAGAAGCTGGAATATGGTAAGAAACCCTGAAAAAGTCAAAAAATAAGAAAATCACACTTGTAGAACCTCCAATATGGTGAGAAACCCTGAAAAAGTCGAAAAATGATAAAATCACACTGTAGGACCTGCAATATGGTGAGAAACACTGAATCAGTCGAAAAATAAGAAAATCACACTTGTAGAACCTCCAATATGGTGAGAAACCCTGAAAAAGTCGAAAAATGAGAAAATCACACTGTAGGACCTGGAATATGGTGAGAAACCCTGAAAAAGTCTTAAAATGAGAAAATCATACTTTAGGACTTGGAATAAGATGAGAAACCATGAAAAAGTCGAAAAATGAGAAAATCACACTGTAGTACCTGGAATATGTTGAGATACCCTGAAAAAGTCTTAAAATGAGAAAATCACACTATAGGACCTGGAATATGGTGAGAAACTCTGAAATAGTCGAAAAAAGAGAAAATCACACTCTAGGACTTGGAATATGATGAGAAACCCTGAAAAGGTCAAAAAAATGAGAAAAGTACACTGTAGTACCTGGAATATGGTGAGAAACCATGAAAAAGTCTAAAAATGAGAAAATCAAACAGTAGGACCTGGAATATGGTGAGAAACCCTGAAAGATAGAAAAATAAGAAAATCAAACTTGTAGTACCTGCAATATGGTGAGAAACCCTGAAAACGTCAAAAAAGGAGAAAATCACAATATAGGACTTGGAATAAGATGAGAAACCGTGAAAAAGACAAAAAATGACAAAAATACACGGTAGGAGCTGAAATATGGTGAGCAACCCTGAAAAATTCAAAAAATGAGAAAAATCACAATGTAGAACCTGGAATATGGTGAGAAATTCTGAAAAAGACTAAAAATTAGAAAAATTACACCTAGGACTTGGAATATGATGAGAAACCCTGAAAAAGTCGAAAAATGAGAAAAATCACACAATAGGACCTGCAATATGGTGAGAAACACTGAATCAGTCGAAAAATAAGAAAATCAAACTTGTAGTACCTGCAATATGGTGAGAAACCCTAAAAAATTCCAACAATGAGAAAATCACACTGTAGGATTTGGAATAAGATGAGAAACCGTGAAAAAATCAAAAAAAATGAGAATAATACACTGTAGGAGCTGGAATATGATGAGAAACACTGAAAAAGTCGAAAAATAAGAAAATCACACTTGTAGGACCTCCAATATGGTGAAAAACCCTGAAAAAGTCGAAAAATGAGAAAATTACAGTGTAGGACATGGAATATGGTGAGAAATCCTGAAAAAGTCAAAAATGAGAAAATCACGCAGTAGGTCCTGGAATTTGGTGAGAAACACTGAAAAAGTCTAAAATAAGAAAATCACACTGTAGTACCTGGAATATGGTGACAAACCCTGAAAATGTCAAAAAATGAGAAAATCACACTGTAGGACTTGGAATATGGTGAGAAACCCTGAAAAAGTCGAAAAATGAGAAAATCACGCAGTAGGAGCTGGAATATGGTGAGAAACCCTGAAAAAGTCGAAAAATGAGAAAATCACGCAGTAGGAGCTGGAATATGGTGAGAAACCCTGAAAAAGTCAAAAAATGAGAAAATCACACTGTAGGACCTGGAATATGGTGAGAAACCCTGAAAAAGTCGAAAAAAGAGAAAATCACACTCTAGGACTTGGAATATGATGAGAAACCCTGAAAAAGTCAAAAAATGAGAAATCACACAGTAGTACCTGGAATATGGTGAGAAACCCTGAAAAAGTCTAAAAATGAGAAAATCACACAGTAGGACCTGCAATATGGTGAGAAACCCTGAAAAAGTCGAAAAATGAGAAAATCACACTGTAGGACTTGGAATAAGATGAGAAACCCTGAAAAAGTCAAAAAATGAGAAAATAACACTGTAGTACCTTGAATATGGTGAGTAAACACTGAAAAAGTCTAAAAATGAGAAAATCACACAGTAGGACCTGCAATATGGTGAGAAACCCTGAAAAAGTCGAAAAATGAGAAAATCACACTGTAGGACTTGGAGTAAGATGAGAAACCCTGAAAAAGTCAAAAAATGAGAAAATCACACTGTAGGACCTGGAATATGGTGAGAAACCCTGAAAAAGTCGAAAAAAGAGAAAATCACAGTCTAGGACTTGGAATATGATGAGAAACCCTGAAAAAGTCAAAAATTGAGAAAATCACACTGTAGGACCTGGAATATGGTGAGAAACCCTTAAAAAGTCTTAAAAAGAGAAAATCACACTCTAGGACTTGGAATATGATGAGAAACCCTGAAAAAGTCAAAAAATGAGAAAATCACACAGTAGTACCTGGAATATAGTGGGAAACCCTGAAAAAGTCTAAAAATGAGAAAATCACACAGTAGGACCTGCAATATGGTGAGAAACCCTTAAAAAGTCGAAAAATGAGAAAATCACACTGTAGGACTTGGAATAAGATGAGAAACCGTGAAAAAGACAAAAAATGACAAAAATGCACTGTAGGAGCTGGAATATGGTGAGAAAAACCTGAAAAAGTCCAACAATAAGAAAATCACACTTGTAGGACCTGCAATATGGTGAGAAACCCTGAAAAAGTCGAAAAATGAGAAAATCACACTGTAGGACCTGGAATATGGTGAGAAACCCTGAAAAGGTCTTAAAATGAGAAAACCATACTTTAGGACTTGGAATAAGATGAGAAACCCTGAAAAAGTCGAAAAATGAGAAAATCACACTGTAGTACCTGGAATATGTTGAGATACCCTGAAAAAGTCTTAAAATGAGAAAATCACACTATAGGACCTGGAATATGGTGAGAAACTCTGAAAATGTCGAAAAAAGAGAAAATCACACTCTAGGACTTGGAATATGATGAGAAACCCTGAAAAGGTCAAAAAAATGAGAAAAGTACACTGTAGTACCTGGAATATGGTGAGAAACCATGAAAAAGTCTAAAAATGAGAAAATCAAACAGTAGGACCTGGAATATGGTGAGAAACCCTGAAAGATAGAAAAATAAGAAAATCAAACTTGTAGTACCTGCAATATGGTGAGAAACCCTGAAAACGTCAAAAAAGGAGAAAATCACAATATAGGACTTGGAATAAGATGAGAAACCGTGAAAAAGACAAAAAATGACAAAAATACACGGTAGGAGCTGAAATATGGTGAGCAACCCTGAAAAATTCAAAAAATGAGAAAAATCACAATGTAGAACCTGGAATATGGTGAGAAATTCTGAAAAAGACTAAAAATTAGAAAAATTACACCTAGGACTTGGAATATGATGAGAAACCCTGAAAAAGTCGAAAAATGAGAAAAATCACACAATAGGACCTGCAATATGGTGAGAAACACTGAATCAGTCGAAAAATAAGAAAATCAAACTTGTAGTACCTGCAATATGGTGAGAAACCCTAAAAAATTCCAACAATGAGAAAATCACACTGTAGGATTTGGAATAAGATGAGAAACCGTGAAAAAATCAAAAAAATGAGAATAATACACTGTAGGAGCTGGAATATGATGAGAAACACTGAAAAAGTCGAAAAATAAGAAAATCACACTTGTAGGACCTCCAATATGGTGAAAAACCCTGAAAAAGTCGAAAAATGAGAAAATTACAGTGTAGGACATGGAATATGGTGAGAAATCCTGAAAAAGTCAAAAATGAGAAAATCACGCAGTAGGTCCTGGAATTTGGTGAGAAACACTGAAAAAGTCTAAAATAAGAAAATCACACTGTAGTACCTGGAATATGGTGACAAACCCTGAAAATGTCAAAAAAAGAGAAAATCACACTGTAGGACTTGGAATATGGTGAGAAACCCTGAAAAAGTCGAAAAATGAGAAAATCACGCAGTAGGAGCTGGAATATGGTGAGAAACCCTGAAAAAGTCGAAAAATGAGAAAATCACGCAGTAGGAGCTGGAATATGGTGAGAAACCCTGAAAAAGTAAAAAATGAGAAAATCACACTGTAGGACCTGGAATATGGTGAGAAACCCTGAAAAAGTCGAAAAAAGAGAAAATCACACTCTAGGACTTGGAATATGATGAGAAACCCTGAAAAAGTCAAAAAATGAGAAATCACAGAGTAGTACCTGGAATATGGTGAGAAACCCTGAAAAAGTCTAAAAATGAGAAAATCACACAGTAGGACCTGCAATATGGTGAGAAACCCTGAAAAAGTCGAAAAATGAGAAAATCACACTGTAGGACTTGGAATAAGATGAGAAACCCTGAAAAAGTCAAAAAATGAGAAAATAACACTGTAGTACCTTGAATATGGTGAGTAAACACTGAAAAAGTCTAAAAATGAGAAAATCACACAGTAGGACCTGCAATATGGTGAGAAACCCTGAAAAAGTCAAAAAATGAGAAAATCACACTGTAGGACCTGGAATATGGTGAGAAACCCTGAAAAAGTCGAAAAAAGAGAAAATCACAGTCTAGGACTTGGAATATGATGAGAAACCCTGAAAAAGTCAAAAATTGAGAAAATCACACTGTAGGACCTGGAATATGGTGAGAAACCCTTAAAAAGTCTTAAAAAGAGAAAATCACACTCTAGGACTTGGAATATGATGAGAAACCCTGAAAAAGTCAAAAAATGAGAAAATCACACAGTAGGACCTGCAATATGGTGAGAAACCCTTAAAAAGTCGAAAAATGAGAAAATCACACTGTAGGACTTGGAATAAGATGAGAAACCGTGAAAAAGACAAAAAATGACAAAAATGCACTGTAGGAGCTGGAATATGGTGAGAAAAACCTGAAAAAGTCCAACAATAAGAAAATCACACTTGTAGGACCTGCAATATGGTGAGAAACCCTGAAAAAGTCAAAAATGAGAAAATCACACTGTAGGACTTGGAGTAAGATGAGAAACCCTGAAAAAGTCAAAAAATGAGAAAATCACACTATAGGACTTGGAATATGGTGAGAAACCCTGAAAAAGTCAAAAAATGAGAAAATTACACAGTAGAACCTGGAATATGGTGAGAAACCCTGAAAAAGTCTAAAAATGAGAAAATCACACAGTAGCACTGCAATATGGTGAGAAACCCTGAAAAAGTCGAAAAATGAGAAAATCACACTGTAGGACTTGGAATAAGATGAGAAACCGTGAAAAAGACAAAAAATGACAAAAATGCACTGTAGGAGCTGGAATATGGTGAGAAACCCTGAAAAAGTCCAACAATAAGAAAATCACACTTGTAGGACCTGCAATATGGTGAGAAACCTTGAAAAAGTCGAAAAATGAGAAAATCACACTGTAGGACTTGAAGTAAGATGAGAAAACCTGAAAAAGTCAAAAAATGAGAAAATCACACTATAGGACTTGGAATATGGTGAGAAACCCTGAAAAAGTCAAAAAATGAGAAAATTACACTGTTGGACCTGGAATATTTTTGAGAAACCCTGAAAAAGTCCGAAAAAGAGAAAATCACACTCTAGGACTTGGAATATGATGAGAAAACTTGAAAAAGTCAAAAAATGAGAAAATCACACTGCAGTACCTAGAATATTGGTGAGAAACACTGAAAAAGTCTTAACGTGAGAAAATCACACAGTAGGACCTGGAATATGGTGAGAAACCCTGAAACATTTGAAAAATAAGAAAATCAAACTTGTAGTACCTGCAATATGGTGAGAAACCCTGAAAAAGTCGAAAAATGAGAAAATTACACTGTTCGACTTGGAATAAGATGAGAGACCGTGAAAATTTTAAAAAATGAGAAAAATACACTGTAGTAGCTGGAACATGGTGAGAAACCCTGCAAAAGTCGAAAATTAAGAAATTCACACTTGTAGGACCTGCAATATGGTGAGAATCCCTGAAAAAGTCTAAAAATGAGAATATCACACTCTAGGACTTGGAATATGATAAGAAACCCTGAAAAAGTCGAAAAATGAGAAAATCACATAGTAGGACCTGCAATATGGTGAGAAACCCTGAAACAGTCGAAAAATAAGAAAATCAAACTTGTAGTACCTGCAATATGGTGAGAAACCCTGAAAAAAGAAAGAAAGAAAGAAAGAAAGAAAGAAAGAAAGAAAGAAAGAAAGAAAGAAAGAAAGAAAGAAAGAAAGAAAGAAAGAAAGGAGAATAAAAAGTTTTTATAAAAGTTTTATAAAAAGTGTTAAAGTTTTTAAAAATTAAAAAAAAAATTACCAGATCACCATCAAGCACACACAGCATTGGCTGTCTTCAGGTGTATCCTTTCAGCCTCCAAAACAAAAAGCAATGGCTGGCTGGCTTCATGTGTATCCTATTCTCGAGTCTTATTTCCAACCTAAGAGCTGGGCTGAGCTGCCTCATTATGTAATTGCAAATCTTCCTTGGTTTGTCTTTTCCATTTCTAAGACTAACAGGCCTTTTTCTATTTAGAGAATATGCTCATGACTGGCCTTTAGATATAGTAAATATAACTTTTGCTCAATAAAAATTATTTTGCATGTATTTATTTGTGTGAGTGATGAAGCTCAGGTCTTCAAACTCGTCAGGAATTATAATTACCTCCCCTCTCTCTCACCCACTCTCTGTCCTCTCTCTGAATGATCTATTTTATTTTTAGTGTAAGAATGTTTTGCATGTGTATGCTGTGCCCACAGACTCCAGAACAGAGTAATAGATCCCCTGGAACTGGAGATGGGCCACCATATATATATATATACTGGTAATTGAGCCCAGGTTCTCTGGAAGAGGAGACAATGCTCTTAATTGTTGAGCCCTCTCTGTAGCCACATCTTTCTTTCTTTCTTTCTTTCTTTCTTTCTTTCTTCCTTCCTTTCTTTCTTTCTTTCTTTCTTTCTTTCTTTCTTTCTTTCTTTTTTTTTTGAGTATATGTTAGGGTGTGTTTATATACATCATATGCAGACAATAAGAATGATTTAGATTCTTCAGCATCTGACACCATCTTCTGGAGTGTCTGAACATAGCTACAGCATACTTTGATATAATAAATAAATAAATCTTTAAAAAGAAAAGGAAAAGTAAAAAAGAAAGAACAGGCCTGCCATATGCATGTTCATAGAGGAAAATGGAAGAGACCCCAATCTAACCTCAGCAGGGTGCTTCCTTCTGGATGGTAGCTCACAGTTTCATCCCAGCAAGACAGGCAAATCACTGAGTTCAAGGACAGTAAGGTTCAGGACAGCCAAGGTTAGGAAGGAAAAGGGTCTATGTTGAGAATACAAACCCTCAGGGGGTGGGGGAATCCAGATTAACTTTTTAATAACAAAGACTTGGTCTTTGATGTCTACAGGAAGCCCTTCTCAGTGCCTTTAACTAAGACTGAACATTCAGGGCTGTGACTCAACTGTAACAAGGAACAGGGCTAAGAACCTGCAGCCTTTGAAAACAACTATTTTTTTAAAGTGGGGGACACAAATCAGCAGTAGAACCCCTCAGGTTCAGCCATAATACTTGTTAGGGAAACAGCCTCAATGTCCAGAGCTGAGGTCTCATGGGTGAACTGCTTCAAGCTCTGAGTATCATTGAAAGAAAGAAAAGATATCATGTGGTTGCTTAATTTATTTATTTTATTATTTCTATTTTTTGTTTTCTTTTGTTTTGTTTTAGAAAAGGCCTCAGTCTGTAGCTATGGCTGACCTAGGACAGACTACATGTGTTAATTAGGGTTTCACAGCTGAGAAACAGACCATACCTATGTAAGACTTAGAAAACCCAACAGTCAGTGGTGGCTCGAGCTCTTAATGAGAGCACTCTGGAGGGAGAGGCAGTCAGTTTCTGATTTCGAGGCCAGCCTGGTTAAAGCCAGGGATAGGCAGGGCTAGGCAAGGCAGGGCTAGGCTAAGCAAGGGGCTAGGTTAGGCTAGGCAAGGGGCTAGGCTAGGCTAGGCTAGGCAAGGGGCTAGGCAAGACAGTAAGACAGACAGACAATTATGGCAGGCCTGCCTGGTTTTTCTTTCTTTCTTATCCCTTTTAAAAAATGTTTATTTATTTATTTATTTATTTATTTATTTATTTATTTATTTATTAGATATAAGTACACGGTAGCTGTCTTGAGACACTGCAGAAAAGGGTGTAAGATTCTGGAGAATCTAAATCCCTCTTATGGGCTGCATATGATGTACATAAACACAGTCTCACATATACTTCTAAAAATTTATAGATGGGTGGGGCCACTGAAAGGGCTCAACAATTAACAGAATTGTCTCCTCTTCCAGAAAACCTGGGATCAACTAACAGCAACTATATGGTGGCCCATCTCCAGTTCCAGGGGATCAGAAAGACAGACAGACAGACAGACAGACATAAGGATGGCAGGCCTGCCTGGTCTTACTTTATTTCTTATCCTTTTAAAAAATATTTTATTTATTTATTTATTTATTTATTTATTTATTTATTTATGTATTTATTAGATATAAGTACACTGTAGCTATCTTCAGACACTCCAGAAGAGGGTGTCATATTCTGGAGAATCTAAATCCCTCTTATGGTCTGCATATGATGTACATAAACACAGCCTCACATACACCTCTAAAAATTTAAAGATGAGTGGGGCCACTGAAAGGGCTCAACAATTAACAGCATTGTCTCCTCTTCCAGAGAACCTGGGATCAACTACCAGCAACTATATGGTGGCCCATCTCCAGTTCCAGGAGATCAGAAAGACAGACAGACAGACAGAGAAAAGGATGGCAGGCCCTGCCTGGTCTTTCTTTTTTTCTTATCATTTTTTTTTAAAAATATTTATTTATTTATTTATTTATTTATTTATTTATTTATTTATTTATTTATTAGACATAAGTACACTGTAGCTGTCTTCAGACACTCCAAAAGAGGGTGTCAGATTCTGGAGAATCTAAATCCCTCTTATAGTCTGCCTATGATGTACATAAACACAGCCTCACATACACTTCTAAAAATTTAAAGATGAGTGGGGCCACTGAAAGGGCTCAACAATTAACAGCATTGTCTCCTCTTCCAGAGGACCTGGGATCAACTACCAGCAACTATATGATGGCCCATCTCCAGTTCCAGGGGATCAGAAAGACAGACAGACAGACAGAGAGAGATAAGGATGACAGGCCTGCCTGGTATTTCTTTCTTTCTTATCCTTTTTAAAAAATGTTTATTTATTTATTTATTTATTTATTTATTTATTTATTTATTTATTCGATATAAGTACACTGTAGCTGTCTTCAGACACTCCAGTAGAGGGTGTCAGATTCTGGAGAATCTAAATCCTTCTTATGGTCTGCATATGATATACATAAACAGAGACTCACATATACTTCTAAAAATTTAAAGATGGGTGGGACCACTGAAAGGGCTCAACAATTAACAGCATTATCTCCTCTCCAGAGAACCTGGGATCAACTACCATCAACTATATGGTGGCCCATCTCCAGTTCAGGGGATCAGACAGACAGACAGAGAAACAGACATGGATAAGGATGGCATGCCTGCCTGGTCTTTCTTTCTTTCTTTCTTATCCATTTTTAAAAATGTTTATTTATTTATTTATTTATTTATTTATTTATTTATTTATTTATTTATGTATTTATTAGATATAAGTATAATGTAGCTGTCTTCAGACACTCCAGAATAGGGTGTCAGAATCTGGAGAATATAAATCCCTCTAATGGTCTGCATATGATGTACATAAACACAGTCTCACATATACTTCTAAAAATTTAAAGATGGGTGGGGTCCCTGAAAGGGCTCAAAAATTAACAGCATTGACTCCTCTTCCAGAGAACCTGGGATCAACTACCAGCAACTATATGGTGGCCCACCTTTAGTTCCAGGGGATCAGACAGCCAGACAGCCAGACAGAGATAAGGATGGAAGGCCTGCCTGGTCTTTCTTTCTTTCTTATCCTTTTAAAAAAATGTTTATTTATTTATTTATTTATGTATTATTAGATATAAGTACACTGTAGCTGTCTTCAGACACTCCAGTAGAGGGTGTCTGATTATGGAGAATCTAAATCCTCTTATAATCTGCATATGATGTACATAAACACAGCCTCAGGTATACTTCTAAAAATTTAAAGAAGTGTGGGGCCACTAAAAGAGCTCAACAATTAACAGCATTATCTCCTCTTCCAGAGAATCTTGGATCAACTACCAGCAACTATATGGTGGCCCATCTCCAGTTCCCGGGGATCAGATAGACAGACAGACAGACAGACAGAGATATGGATGGAAGGCCTGCCTGGACTTTCTTTCTTTCTTATTTTTTTTAAAAAATGTTTATTGATTTATGTATTTATGTATTTATTTATTTATTTATTTATTTATTAGATATAAGTACACTGTAGCTGTCTTCAGACAATCCAGAAGAGGGTGTCAGATTCCTGAGAATCTAAATCCCTCTTATGGTCTGCATATGATGTACATAAACAAAGCCTCACATATACTTCTAAAAATTTAAAGATGGGTGGGGCCACTTAAAGGGCTCAACAAATAACAGCATTGTCTCCTCTTCCAGAGAACCTGGGATCAACTACCAGCAAGTATAAGATGGACCATCTCCAGTTCCAGGGGATCAGACAGACAGATAGACAGACAGAGATAAGGATGGCACTCCTGCCTGGTCTCTCTTTATTTCTTATCCATTTTAAAAAATGTTTATTTATTTATTTATTTATTTATTTATTTATTTATTTATTTATTTATTAGATATAAATACACTGTAGCTGTCTTCAGACACTCCAGAAGAGGGTGTCAGATTCTGATGAATCTAAATCCCTCTTCTGGTCTGCATATGATGTACATAAACACAGCCTCACATACACTTCTAAAAATTTAAAGATGGGTAGGGCCACTGAAAGGGCTCAACAGTAACAGCATTTTCTCCTCTTCCAGAGAACCTGGGATCAACTACCAGCAACTATATGGTGGCCCATCTCCATTTCCGGGGATCAGATAGACAGACAGACAGACAGACAGAGATATGGATGGCATGCCTGCCTGGACTTTCTTTCTTGCTTATTCTTTTTAAAAAATGTTTATTTATTTATTTATTTATTTATTTATTTATTTATTTATTAGATATAAGTACACTGTAGCTGTTCAGACACTCCAGTAGAGGGTGTCAGATTCTGGAGAATCTAAAACCCTCTTATGGTCTGCATATGATGTACATAAACACAGCCTCACATACACTTCTAAATATTTAAAGATGGGTGGGACCACTGAAAGGTCTCAACAATTAACAGCATTGTCTCCCCTTCCAGAGAACCTGGGATCAACTACCAGCAACTATATGGTGGCCCATATCCAGTATCAGAGGATCAGACAGACAGACAGACAGAGATAAGGATGGCAGGCCTGCCAGGTCTTTCTTTCGTTCTTATCCTTTTTTAAAAATGTTTATTTATTTATTTACTTATTTATTTATTTATTTATTCATTTATTCATTTATTTATTTTTTTATGTATTTATTCGATATAAGTACACTGTAGCTGTCTTCAGATACTCCAGTAGAGGGTGTCAGAATCTGGAGAATCTAAACCCCTCTAATGGTCTGCATATGATGTACATAAACAGAGACTCACATATACTTCTAAAAATATAAAGATTGGTGGGGCCACTGAAAGGGCTCAACAATTAACAGCATTGTCTCCTCTTCCAGAGAACCTGGGACCAACTACCAGCAACTATATGGTGGCCCATCTCCAGTTCCAGGGGATCAGACAGACAGAGAGACAGACAGACAGAGATAAGGATGGCAGGCCTGCCTGGTCTTTCTTTCTTTCTTATCCTTTTTAAAAAATGTTTATTTATTTATTTATTTATGTATATATTTATTAGATATAAGTACACTGTAGCTGTCTTCAGACACTCCAGAAGAGGGTGTCAGATTCTGGAGAATCTAAATCCCTCTTATGGTATGCATATGATGTACATAAACAGAGATTCACATACACTTCTAAAAATTTAAAGATGGGTGGGGCCACTTAAAGGGCTCAACAAATAACAGCATTGTCTCCTCTTCCAGAGAACCTGGGATCAACTACCAGCAAGTATATGATGGACCATCTCCAGTTCCAGGGGATCAGACAGACAGATAGACAGACAGAGATAAGGATGGCACTCCTGCCTGGTCTTTCTTTATTTCTTATCCATTTTAAAAAATGTTTATTTATTTATTTATTTATTTATTTATTTATTTATTTATTAGATATAAATACACTGTAGCTGTCTTCAGACACTCCAGAAGAGGGTGTCAGATTCTGGACAATCTAAATCCCACTTAAGGTCTGCATATGATGTACATTAACAAAGCCTCACATACACTTCTAAAAATTTAAGGATGGGTGGGGCGACTGAAAGGGCTCAACAATTAACAGCATTGTCTCCTCTTCCAGAGAACCTGGGATCAACTACCAGCAACTATATGGTGGCCCATCTCCAGTTCCCGGGGATCAGATAGACAGACAGACAGACAGACAGACAGAGATATGGATGGAAGGCCTGCCTGGTCTTTCTTTCTTTCTTATCCTGTTTAAATAATGTTTATTTATTTATTTATTTATTTATTTATTTATTTATTTATTAGATATAAGTACACAGTAGCTGTCTTCAGACACTCCAGTAGAGGGTGTCAGATTCTGATGAATCTAAATCCCTCTTCTGGTCTGCATATGATGTACATAAACACAGCCTCACATACACTTCTAAAAATTTAAACATGGGTAGGGCCATTGAAAGGGCTCAACAAGCCGGGCGTGGTGGCGCACGCCTTTAATCCCAGCACTGGGGAGGCAGAGGCAGGCGGATTTCTGAGTTCCCGGCCAGCCTGGTCTACAAAGTGAGTTCCAGGACAGCCAGGGCTACACAGAGAAACCCTGTCTCGAAAAAACCAAAAAAAAAAAAAAAAAAAAAAAAGAAAGAAAGAAAGAAAGGGCTCAACATTAACAGCATTGTCTCCTCTTCCAGAGAACCTGGGATCAACTACCAGCAACTATATGGTGGCCCATCTCCAGTTCCAGGGGATCAGATAGACAGACAGACAGACAGACAGAGATATGGATGGCAGGCCTGCCAGGTCTTTCTTTATTTCTTATCCTGTTTAAATAATGTTTATTTATTTATTTATTTATTTATTTATTTATTTATTTATTTATTAGATATAAATACACTGTAGCTGTCTTCAGACACTCCAGTAGAGGGAGTCAGATTCTGGAGAATCTAAATCCTCTTATAATGTGCATATGATGTACATAAACACAGCCTCAAGTATACTTCTAAATATTTAAAGAAGTGTGGGGCCACTGAAAGGGCTCAACAATTAACAGAATGGTCTCCTCTTCCAGAGAACCTTGGATCAACTACCAGCAACTATATGGTGGCCCATCTCCAGTTCCCGGAGATCAGATAGAAAGACAGACAGACAGAGATATGGATGGTAGGCCTGCCTGGTCTTTCTTTATTTCTTATCCTTTTAAAAAAATGTTTATTTATTTATTTATTTATTTATTTATCTATTTATTTATTAGATATCAGTACACTGTAGCTCTCTTCAGATACTCCAGAAGAGGGTGTCAGATTCTGGAGAATCTAAATCCCTTTTATGGTCTGCATATGATGTACATAAACACAGCCTCACATACACTTCTAAATATTTAAAGATGGGTGAGACCACTGAAATGTCTCAACAATTAACTGCATTGTCTCCTCTTCCAGAGAACCTGGGATCAACTACCAGCAACTATATGGTGGCCCATATCCAGTATCAGAGGATCAGACAGACAGACAGACAGACAGACAGAGATAAGGATGGCAGGCCTGCCTGGTCTTTCTTTCTTTCTTATCTTTTTAAAAAATGTTTATTTATTTATTTATTTATTTATTTATTTATTTATTTATTAGATATAAATACACTGTAGCTGTCTTCAGACACTCCAGTAGAGGGAGTCAGATTCTGGAGAATCTAAATCCTCTTATAATGTGCATATGATGTACATAAACACAGCCTCAAGTATACTTCTAAATATTTAAAGAAGTGTGGGGCCACTGAAAGGGCTCAACAATTAACAGAATGGTCTCCTCTTCCAGAGAACCTTGGATCAACTACCAGCAACTATATGGTGGCCCATCTCCAGTTCCCGGAGATCAGATAGAAAGACAGACAGACAGAGATATGGATGGTAGGCCTGCCTGGTCTTTCTTTATTTCTTATCCTTTTAAAAAAATGTTTATTTATTTATTTATTTATTTATTTATCTATTTATTTATTAGATATCAGTACACTGTAGCTCTCTTCAGATACTCCAGAAGAGGGTGTCAGATTCTGGAGAATCTAAATCCCTTTTATGGTCTGCATATGATGTACATAAACACAGCCTCACATACACTTCTAAATATTTAAAGATGGGTGAGACCACTGAAATGTCTCAACAATTAACTGCATTGTCTCCTCTTCCAGAGAACCTGGGATCAACTACCAGCAACTATATGGTGGCCCATATCCAGTATCAGAGGATCAGACAGACAGACAGACAGACAGACAGAGATAAGGATGGCAGGCCTGCCTGGTCTTTCTTTCTTTCTTATCTTTTTAAAAAATGTTTATTTATTTATTTATTTATTTATTTATTTATTTATTTATTTATGTATTTATTCGATATAAGTACACATTAGCTGTCTTCAGTCACTTCAGAAGAGGGTGTCAGATTCTGGAGAATCTAAATCTCTCTTATGATCTGCATATCATGTACATAAACACAGCCTCACATACTCTTCTAAAAATTTAAAGATGAGTGGGGCCACTGAAAGGGCTCAACAATTAACAGCATTGTCTCTTCTTCCAGAGAACCTGGGTTCAACTACCACTAACTATATGGTGGCCGATCTCCAGTTACAGGAGATCAGACAGACACACAGACAGACAGACAGAGATAAGGATGGCAGGCCTGCCTGGTCTTTTTTTTTCTTATCCTTTTAAAAAAATGTTTATTTATTTAATTATTCAGGTATTTAATACATATAAGTATACTGTAGCTGTCTTCAGACACTCCAGAAGTGGGTGTAGGATTCTGGAGAATCTAAATCCCTCTTATGGTCTGCATATGATGTACATAAACACAGACTCACATATACTTCTAAAAATTTAAAGATTGCTGGGGCCACTGAAAAGGCTCAACAATTAACAGCATTGGGTCCTCTTCCAGAGAACCTGGGATCAACTACCAGCACCTATATGGTGGCCCATCTCCAGTTCCAGGGGATCAGACAGACAGACAGACAGACAGAGATAAGGATGGCAGGCCTGCCTGGTCTTTCTTTCTTTTTTATCCTTTAAAAAAATGTTTATTTACTTATTTATTTATTTATTTATTTATTTATTTATTTATTCATTTATGTATTTACTAGATATAAGTACACTGTAGCTGTCTTCTGACACTCCAGTAGAGGGTGTCACATTCTGCAGAATCTAAATCCCTCTTATGGTCTGCATATGATGTACATAAACACAGCCTCACATATACTTCAAAAATTTAAAGAAGGGTGGGGCCACTGAAAAAGCTCTACAAGTAACAGCATTGTCTCCTCTTCCAGAGTACCTGGGATCAACTACCATCAACTATATAGTGGCCCATCTCCAGTTCTCAGGGATCAGACAGACAGACAGACAGACAGACAGACAGAGATAAGGATGGCAGGCCTGCCTGGTCTTTCTTTCTTTCTTATCCTTTGTAAAAAATGTTTATTTAATTATTTATTTATGTATTTATTAGATATTAGTACACAGTAGCTGTCTTCAGACACTCCAGAAGAGGGTGTCAGATTCTGGAGAATCTAAATCCCTCTTATGGTCTGCATATGATGTACATAAACACAGCCTCACATATACTTCTAAAAATTTAAAGATGGGTAGGACCACTGAAAGGGCTCAACAATTAACAGCATTGTCTCCTCTTCCAGAGAACCTGGGATCAACTACCAGCAACTATATGGTGGCCCATCTGCAGTTCCAGGGGATCAGACAGACAGACAGACAGACAGAGATAAGGATGGCAGGCCTGCCTGGTCTTTCTTTCTTTCTTATCCTTTAAAAAATGTTTATTTATTTATGTATTTATTATATATAAGTACACTGTAGCTGTCTACAGACACTCCAGAAGAGTGTGTTAGATTCTAGAGAATCTAAATCCCTCTTATGGTCTGTGTATGATGTACATAAACACAGCCTCACATATACTGAGCTGAGGTGTCACAGGCCAACTGCTGGAATTTCTGAGTACCACCTAGAGAGAGAAAAGCTATGCTGTGGTTGTTTAATTTATGTATTTTATTATTTCTATTTGTTGTTTTGTTTTGTTTTATTTGTTTTTAGAGAAGGCCTCAGTCTGTAGCTCTGGCTGACCCAGGACTGCCTACCTGTGTTAATTAGGGTTTCACAGCTGAGAACAGACACCAAGAGCAAGGTAAGGTTTAGAAAACCCGACCTTCAGTGGTGGCTCAAACTCTTAATGAGAGCACTCTGTAGGCAGAGGCAGTAAGTTTCTGAGTTCGAGGCCACCCTGGTGAAAGACAGGGTTAGGCAGGGCTAGGGTAGGCTATAGGGTAGGCTATAGGGTAGGCTATAGGGTAGGCTATAGGGTAGGCTATAGGGTAGGCTATAGGGTAGGCTAGGGGAAAGAAAGAAAAGAAAGAAAGAGAGAGAGAGAGAGAGAGAGAGAGAGAGAGAGAGAGAGAGAGAGAGAGAGAGAGAGAGAGAGAGAGAGAGAGAGAGAGATCACCATCACTCAGCATTGGCTGTCTTCAGGTGTATCCTTTCAGCCTCCAAACAAAAAGCAATGGCTGGCTGTCTTCAGGTGTATCCTATTCTCCAGTCTTATTTCCAACCTAAGAGCTAGGCTGAGCTGCCTCATTATGTAATTGCAAACCTTCCTTGGTTTGTCTTTTCCATTTCTAAGACTAACAGGCCTTTTTCTATTTAGAGAATATGCTCATGACTGTACTTTAGATATAGTAAATATAACTGTTGCTTATAAAACTTGTTTTCTAGGAATTTTTAAAGGGCAATGGCAGAGTTTATTTTTTAAAAATATTTTGCATTTATTTATTTGTGTGAGTGATGAAGCTCAGGTCTTCAAACTCGTCAGGAGGTATGATTATCTCCCCTCTCTCTCAACCCCTCTCTCTCCTCTCTCAATGATTGTGTAAGAATGTTTTGCATGTGTATGCTGTACCCACAGACTCCAGAACAGAGTATTAGATCCCCTGGAACTGGAGATGGGCCACCATATATAATACTGGTAATTGAGCCCAGGTTCTCTGGAAGAGGAGACAATGCTCTTAATTGTTGAGCCCTCTCTGTAGCCACATCTTTCTTTCTTTTTTTTTTTGAGTATATGTGAGGCTGTGTTTATATACATCATATGCAGACAATAAGAATGATTTAGATTCTTCAGAATCTGACACCCTCTTCTGGACTGTCTGAAGATAGCTACAGCATACTTAAATATAATAAATAAATAAATCTTTAAAAAGAAAAGGAAAAGTAAAAAAGAAAGAACAGGCCTGCCATATGCATGTTCATAGAGGAAAATGGAAGAGACCCCAATCTAACCTCAGCAGGGTGCTTCCTTCTGGATGGTAGCTCACAGTTTCATCCCAGCAAGACAGGCAAATCACTGAGTTCAAGGACAGTAAGGTTCAGGACAGCCAAGGTTAGGAAGGAAAAGGGTCTATGTTGAGAATACAAACCTACAAAACAACAACTAGGAAAAAGAAGTGACAGTGTAACTTGGGGTAGGGTACCAACAAGAGAAAGCTTTCTGTTACCACTTACAAACACCAGTAGCCTTGCACCCTTCTGCCCAGGTCCCTGCCTTCCTTTCTAGGAATTCTAAGGATGCCAGGGTGTGGGGGAATCCAGATTAACTTTTTAATAACAAAGACTTGGTCTTTGATGTCTATAGGAAGCCCTTCTCAGTGCCTTTAACTACCACTGAACTTTCAGGGCTGTGATTCAACTGTAACAAGGAACAGAGCTAAGAACCTGCAGCCTTTGAAAACAACTATTTTTTTAAAGTGGGGGACACAAATCAGCAGTAGAACCCCTCAGGTTCAGCCATAATACTTGTTAGGGAAACAGCCTCAATGTCCAGAGCTGAGGTCTCATGGGTGAACTGCTTCAAACTCTGAGTATCATTGAAAGAAAGAAAAGATATCATGTGGTTTCTTAATTTATTTATTTTATTATTTCTATTTTTTTTTGTTTTCTTTTGTTTTGTTTTAGAAAAGGCCTCAGTCTGTAGCTATGGCTGACCTAGGACAGACTACATGTGTTAATTAGGGTTTCACAGTTGAGAAACAGACCATACCTATGTAAGACTTAGAAAACCCAACAGTCAGTGGTGGCTCGAGCTCTTAATGAGAGCACTCTGGAGGCAGAGGCAGTCAGTTTCTGAGTTCGAGGCCAGCCTGGTTAAAGACAGGGATAGGCAGGGCTAGGCAAGGCAGGGCTGGGCTAGGCTAGGCTAGGCAAGGGGCTGGGCTAGGCAAGGCAAGGGGCTAGGCTAGGCAACGCAAGGGGCTAGGCAAGACAGACAGACAGAGAGAAAGACAGACAAGGATGGAAGCCTGCCTGGTTTTTCTTTCTTTCTTATCCCTTTTAAAAAATGTATATTTATTTATTTATTTATTTATTTATTTATTTATTTATGTATTTATTAGATATAAGTACACTGTAGCTGTCTTCAGACACTCCAGAAGAGGGTTTCAGATTCTGGAGAATCTATATCCCTCTTATGGTCTGCATATGATGTACATAAACACAGCCTCACATATACTTCTAAAAATTTAAAGATGGGTAGGACCACTGAAAGGGCTCAACAATTAACAGCATTGTCTCCTCTTCCAGAGAACCTGGCATCAACTACCAGCAACTATATGGTGGCCCATCTCCAGTTCCAGGGGATCAGACAGACAGACAGAGATACAGACAGATAGAGTTAAGGATGGCAGGCCTACCTGGTCTTTCATTCTTTCTTATCCTTTTAAAAAATGTTTATTTATTTATTTATTTATTTATTTATTTATTTATTTATTCGATATAAGTACACTGTAGCTGTCTTCAGACACTCCAGAAGAGGGTGTCAGATTCTGGAGAATCTAAATCCCTCTTATGGTCTGCATATGATGTACATGAACACAGCCTCACATATACTTATAAAAATTTAAAGATGGGTGGGGCCACTGAAAGGGCTCAAAAATTAACAGCATTGTCTCCTCTTCCAGAGAACCTGGGATCAACTACCAGCAACTATATGGTGGACCATCTCCAGTTCCAGGCGATCAGACAGACAGACAGACATACAGACAAGGATGGCAGGCCTTCCTGGTTTTTATTTCTTTCTTATCCGTTTAAAAAGGTTTATTTATTTATTTATGAATTTATTATATATAAGTACACTGTAGCTGTCTTCAGACACTCAGGAAGAGGGTGTCAGATTCTGGAGAATCTAAGTCCCTCTTATGATATGCATATGATGTACATAAAAACAGCTTCACATTTATTTCTAAAAATTTAAAGATGGGTGGGGCCACTGTGAGGGCTCAACAATTAACAGCATTGTCTCCTCTTCCAGAGAACCTGGGATAAACTACCAGCAACTATATGGTGGCCCATCTCCAGATCCAGGTGATCAGAGAGACAGACAGACAGACAGACAGACAAGGATGGCAGGCCTGCCTGGTTTTTCTTTCTTTCTTATCCTTTTTAAAACATGTTTATTTATTTATTTATGTATTTATTAGATATAAGTACACTGTAGCTGTCTTCAGACACTCCAGAAGAGGGTATCAGATTCTGGAGAATATAAATCCCTCTTATGGTCTACATACAATGTACATAAACACAGCCTCACATATACTTCTAAAAATTTAAAAATGTGTGGGGCCACTGAAAGGGCTCAACAATTAACAGCATTGTCTCCTCTTCCAGAGAACCTGGGATTAAACTACCAGCAACTATGTGGTGGCCCATCTCCAGTTCCAGGGGATCAGACAGACAGACAGACAGACAGACAGAGATAAGGATGGCAGGCCTGCTAGTCTTTCTTTTTCTCTTATCCTTTTAAAAAAATGTTTATTTATTTATTTATTTATTTATTTATTTATTTATTTATTTATTTATTAGATATAAGTACACTGTAGCTGTCTTCAGACACTCCAGAAGAGGGTATCAGATTCTGGAGAATCTAAATAACTCTTATGGTCTGCATATGATGTACATAACACAGCCTCACATATATTTCTAAAAATTTAAAGATGTGTGGGGCCACTGAAAGGGCTCAACAATTAACAGCATTGTCTCCTCTTCCAGAGAACCTGGATCAACTACCAGCAACTATATGGTGGCCCATCTCCAGTTCCAGGGAATCAGACAGACAGACAGACAGACAGATATAAGGATGGAAGGCCTGCCTGGATTTTCTTTCTTTATTATCCTTATTTAAAAATGTTTATTTGTTTATTTATGTATTTATTAGACATAAGTACACTGTAGCTGTCTTCAGACACTCCAGAAGAGGGTGTCATATGCTGGAGAATCTAAATCCCTCGTATGGTCTGCATTTGATGTACATAAACATAGCCTCACATATACTTCTAAAAATTTAAAGATGGGTGGGGCCACTGAAAGGGCTCAACAATTAACAGCATTGTCTCCTTTTCCAGAGAACCTGGGATCAACTACCAGCAACTATATGGTGTCCCATCTCCAGTTACAGGGGATCAGACAGACAGACAGACAGACAGAAAGTGATAAGGATGGCAGGCCTGCATGGTCTTTCTTTCTTTCTTCTCCGTTTAAAAAAAATGTTTATTTATTTATTTTTATTTATTTATTTATTATTTATTTATTTTTAATGTATTTATTAGATATAAGTACACAATACTTGTCTTCAGACACTCCAGAAGAGGTTGTCAGATTCTGGAGAATCTAAATCCCTCTTATGGTCTGCATATGATGTACATAAACACAGCCTCACATATACTTCTAAAAATTTAAAGATGGGTGGGGCCACTAAAAGGGATCAACAATTAACAGCATTGTCTCCTCTTCCAGAGAACCTGGGATCAATAACCAGTAATTATATGGTGGCCCATCTCCAGTTCCAGGGGATCAGACAGACACACAGACAGACAGACAGAGATAAGGATGGCAGGCCTGCCTGGTCTTTCTTTCTTTATTATCATTTTAAAAAAGGTTTATTAATTTATTTATGTATTTATTAGATATAAGTACACTATAGCTATCTTCAGACACTCCAGAAGAGGGTGTTTGATTCTGCAGAACGTAAATCCCATTTATGTTCTGCATATGATGTACATAAACACAGCCTCACATATTCTTCTAAAAATTTAAAGATGGTTGGGGCCACTGAAAGGAACCAACAATTAACAGCATTGTCTCCTCTTCCAGAGAACCTGGGATCAACTACCAGCAACTATATGTTGGCCCATCTCCAGTTTCAGGGGATCAGACAGACAAACAGACAGACAGAAAGACAGAGATAAGGATGGCAGGCCTGCCTGGTCTTTCTTTCTTTCTTATCCTTTTTAAAAAATGTTTATTTATTTATTTATTTATGTATTTTTTAGATATAAGTACACTGAGGCTGTCTTCAGACACTCCAGAAGAGGGTGTCAGATTCTGGAGAATCTAAATCCCTCTTATGGTCTGCATATGATGTACATAATCACAGCCTCACATATACTTCTAAAAATTTAAAGATGGGTGGGGTCACTAAAGAAAGGGCTCAACAATTAACAGCATTGTCTCCTCTTCCAGAGAACCTGGGATGAACTACCAGCAACTATATGGTGGCCCATCTCCAGTTCCAGGGGATCAGACAGACAGACAGACAGACAGACAGAGATAAGGATGGCAGGCGTGCCTGGTCTTTCTTTCTTTATTATACTGTTGAAAAAATGTTTATTTATTTATTTATTTATTTTTATTTATGTATTTATTAGATATAAGTACACTGTAGCTGTCTTCAGACACTTCAGAAGATGTTGTCAGATTCTTGAGAATCTAAATCCCTCTTATGGTCTGCATATGATGTACATAAACACAGACTCACATATACTTCTAAAAATTTAAAGATGTGTGGGGCCACTGAAAGGACTCAACAATTAACAGCATTGTCTCCTCTTCCAGAGAACCTCGGATCAACTACCAGCAAATATATGGGGCCCATTCCAGTTCCAGGGGATCAGACTGACAGACAGACAGACAGACAGACAGACAGAGATAAGGATGGCAGGCCTGCTGGTCTTTCTTTTTTTCTTATCCTTTTTAAAAAATGTTTGTTTATTTACTTATTTATTTATTTATTTATTTATTCATTTATTTATTAGATATAAGTACACTGTAGCTGTCTTCAGACACTCCAGAAGAGGGTGTCAGATTGTGGAGAATCTAAATCCCTCTTTTGGTCTGCATATGATGTACATAAACACAGACTCACATATACTTCTAAAAATTTCAAGATGTGTGGGGCCACTGAAAGCGCTCAACAATTAACAGCATTGTCTCCTCTTCCAGAGAACCTGGGATCAACTACCAGCAACTATATGGTGGCCCATCTCCAGTTCCAGGGGATTAGACAGACAGACAGACAGAGATAAGGATGGCAGGCCTGCTGGTCTTTCTTTTTTTCTTATCCTTTTAAAAAAATGTTTATTTATTTATTTATTTATTTATTTATTTATTTATGTATTTATTAGATATATGTACACTGTATCCGTCATAGACACTCCAAAAGACGGTGTCTGATTCTGGAGAATCTAAATCCCTCTTACGGTCTGAATATGATGTACATAAACACAGCATCACATTTACTTCTAGAAATTTAAAGATGAGTGGGGCCACTGAAAGGGCTGAACAATTAACAGAATTGTCTCCTCTTCAGAGTACCTGGGATCAACTACCAGCAACTATATGGTGGCCCATCTCCAGTTCCAGGAGATCAGACAGACAGACAGACAGAGAGACTAACAGACAGACATAGATAAGGATGACCGTCCAGCCTGGTCTTTCTTTCTATCTTATTCTTATTAAAAAATGTTTGTTTGTTTATTTATTTATTTATTTATTTATTTATTTATTTATTTATTTATGTATTTATTAGATATAAGTACACTTTAGCTATCTTCAGACACTCCAGAAGAGGGTGTCAGATTCTGGAGAATCTATATCCCTCTTATGGTCTGCATATGATGTACATAAACACAGCCTCACATATACTTCTAAAAATTTAAAGATGGGTGGGGTCACTAAAGAAAGGGCTCAACAATTAACAGCATTGTCTCCTCTTCCAGAGAACCTGGGATGAACTACCAGCAACTATATGGTGGCCCATCTCCAGTTCCAGGGGATCAGACAGACAGACAGACAGACAGACAGAGATAAGGATGGCAGGCGTGCCTGGTCTTTCTTTCTTTATTATACTGTTGAAAAAATGTTTATTTATTTATTTATTTATTTTTATTTATGTATTTATTAGATATAAGTACACTGTAGCTGTCTTCAGACACTTCAGAAGATGTTGTCAGATTCTTGAGAATCTAAATCCCTCTTATGGTCTGCATATGATGTACATAAACACAGACTCACATATACTTCTAAAAATTTAAAGATGTGTGGGGCCACTGAAAGGACTCAACAATTAACAGCATTGTCTCCTCTTCCAGAGAACCTCGGATCAACTACCAGCAAATATATGGGGCCCATTCCAGTTCCAGGGGATCAGACTGACAGACAGACAGACAGACAGACAGACAGAGATAAGGATGGCAGGCCTGCTGGTCTTTCTTTTTTTCTTATCCTTTTTAAAAAATGTTTGTTTATTTACTTATTTATTTATTTATTTATTTATTTATTCATTTATTTATTAGATATAAGTACACTGTAGCTGTCTTCAGACACTCCAGAAGAGGGTGTCAGATTGTGGAGAATCTAAATCCCTCTTTTGGTCTGCATATGATGTACATAAACACAGACTCACATATACTTCTAAAAATTTCAAGATGTGTGGGGCCACTGAAAGCGCTCAACAATTAACAGCATTGTCTCCTCTTCCAGAGAACCTGGGATCAACTACCAGCAACTATATGGTGGCCCATCTCCAGTTCCAGGGGATTAGACAGACAGACAGACAGAGATAAGGATGGCAGGCCTGCTGGTCTTTCTTTTTTTCTTATCCTTTTAAAAAAATGTTTATTTATTTATTTATTTATTTATTTATTTATTTATTTATGTATTTATTAGATATATGTACACTGTATCCGTCATAGACACTCCAAAAGACGGTGTCAGATTCTGGAGAATCTAAATCCCTCTTACGGTCTGAATATGATGTACATAAACACAGCATCACATTTACTTCTAGAAATTTAAAGATGAGTGGGGCCACTGAAAGGGCTGAACAATTAACAGAATTGTCTCCTCTTCAGAGTACCTGGGATCAACTACCAGCAACTATATGGTGGCCCATCTCCAGTTCCAGGAGATCAGACAGACAGACAGACAGAGAGACTAACAGACAGACATAGATAAGGATGACCGTCCAGCCTGGTCTTTCTTTCTATCTTATTCTTATTAAAAAATGTTTGTTTGTTTATTTATTTATTTATTTATTTATTTATTTATTTATTTATGTATTTATTAGATATAAGTACACTTTAGCTATCTTCAGACACTCCAGAAGAGGGTGTCAGATTCTGGAGAATCTATATCCCTCTTATGGTCTGCATATGATGTACATAAACACAGCCTCACATATACTTCTAAAAATTTAAAGTTGTGTGGGGCCACTGAAAGGTCTCAACAATTAACAGCATTGTCTACTCATCAGAGATCCTGGGATCAACTACCAGCAACTTTATTGTGGCCCATCTCCAGTTCCATGTTTCAGACAGACAGACAGAGAGACAAGGATAAGGATGGCAGGCCTGCCTGGTCTTTCTTTCTTTTTTATCCTTTTTAAAAAATGTTTATTTATTTATTTATGAATTTATTAGATATAAGTACAATGTGGCTGTCTTCAAACAATCCAGAAGAGGGTGTCAGATTCTGGAGAATCTAAATCCCTCTTATGGTATGCATATGATGTACATAAACACAGCACAACTTTACTTCTAAAAATTCAAAGATGGGTGGGGCCACTGAAATGGCTCAACAATTAACAGCATTGTCTCCTCTTCCAGAGAGCCTGGGATCAACTACCAGTAACTATATGGTGTCCCATCTCCAGTACAAGGGGATCAAACAGACAGACAGACAGACAGAGATAAGGATGGCAGGCCTGCCTGGTCTTTCTTTCTTTCTTATCCTTTTTAAAAAAAATTATTTTTTATATATGTATTTATTAGATATAAGTACACTGTAGCTGTCTTTAGACACTGCAGAAGAGGGTGTCAGATTCTGGAGAATCTAAATCCCTCTTAGGGTCTGCATATGATGTACATAAACACAGACTCACATTTTCTTCTAAAAATTTAAAGATGGGTGGGGCCACTGAAAGGGCTCAACAATTAACAGCATTGTCTCCTCTTCCAGAGAACCTGGGATAAACTACCAGCAACACTATGGTGGCCCATCTCCAGTTCCAGGGTATCAGACAGACAGACAGACAGACAGAGATAAGGGTGGCAGGCCTGCCTGGTCTTTCTTTTTTCTTATCCTTTGTAAAAAATGTTTATTTAATTATTTATTTATATATTTATTAGATATAAGTACACAGTAGCTGTCTTCAGACACTACAGAAGAGGGTGTCAGATTCTGGAGAATCTAAATCCCTCTTATGGTCTGCATATGATGTACATAAACACAGCCTCACATATACTTCTAAAAATTTAAAGATGGGTAGGACCACTGAAAGGGCTCAACAATTAACATCATTGTCTCCTCTTCCAGAGAACCTGGGATTAAACTACCAGCAACTATGTGGTGGCCCATCTCCAGTTCCAGGGGATCAGACAGACAGACAGACAGACAGACAGACAGAGATAAGGATGGCAGGCCTGCTAGTCTTTCTTTTTTTCTTATCCTTTTAAAAAAATGTTTATTTATTTATTTATTTATTTATTTATTTATTTATTTATTAGATATAAGTACACTGTAGCTGTCTTCAGACTCTCCAGAAGAGGGTATCAGATTCTGGAGAATCTAAATAACTCTTATGGTCTGCATATGATGTACATAACACAGCCTCACATATATTTCTAAAAATTTAAAGATGTGTGGGGCCACTGAAAGGGCTCAACAATTAACAGCATTGTCTCCTCTTCCAGAGAACCTGGATCAACTACCAGCAACTATATGGTGGCCCATCTCCAGTTCCAGGGAATCAGACAGACAGACAGACAGACAGATATAAAGATGGAAGGCCTGCCTGGATTTTCTTTCTTTATTATCCTTATTTAAAAATGTTTATTTGTTTATTTATGTATTTATTAGACATAAGTACACTGTAGCTGTCTTCAGACACTCCAGAAGAGGGTGTCATATGCTGGAGAATCTAAATCCCTCTTATGGTCTGCATTTGATGTACATAAACATAGCCTCATATATACTTCTAAAAATTTAAAGATGGGTGGAGCCACTGAAAGGGCTCAACAATTAACAGCATTGTCTCCTTTTCCAGAGAACCTGGGATCAACTACCAGCAACTATATGGTGTCCCATCTCCAGTTACAGGGGATCAGACAGACAGACAGACAGACAGAAAGTGATAAGGATGGCAGGCCTGCATGGTCTTTCTTTCTTTCTTCTCCGTTTAAAAAAAATGTTTATTTATTTATTTTTATTTATTTATTTATTTATTTATTTATTTATTTATTTATTTATTTTTAATGTATTTATTAGATATAAGTACACAATACTTGTCTTCAGACACTCCAGAAGAGGTTGTCAGATTCTGGAGAATCTAAATCCCTCTTATGGTCTGCATATGATGTACATAAACACAGCCTCACATATACTTCTAAAAATTTAAAGATGGGTGGGGCCACTAAAAGGGATCAACAATTAACAGCATTGTCTCCTCTTCCAGAGAACCTGGGATCAATAACCAGTAATTATATGGTGGCCCATCTCCAGTTCCAGGGGATCAGACAGACACACAGACAGACAGACAGAGATAAGGATGGCAGGCCTGCCTGGTCTTTGTTTCTTTCTTATCATTTTAAAAAAGGTTTATTAATTTATTTATGTATTTATTAGATATAAGTACACTATAGCTATCTACAGACACTCCAGAAGAGGGTGTTTGATTCTGCAGAACGTAAATCCCATTTATGTTCTGCATATGATGTACATAAACACAGCCTCACATATTCTTCTAAAAATTTAAAGATGGTTGGGGCCACTGAAAGGAACCAACAATTAACAGCATTGTCTCCTCTTCCAGAGAACCTGGGATCAACTACCAGCAACTATATGTTGGCCCATCTCCAGTTTCAGGGGATCAGACAGACAAACAGACAGACAGAAAGACAGAGATAAGGATGGCAGGCCTGCCTGGTCTTTCTTTCTTTCTTATCCTTTTTAAAAAATGTTTATTTATTTATTTATTTATTTATGTATTTTTTAGATATAAGTACACTGTAGCTGTCTTCAGACACTCCAGAAGAGGGTGTCAGATTCTGGAGAATCTATATCCCTCTTATGGTTGCATATGATGTACATGAACACAGCCTCACATATACTTCTAAAAATTTAAAGATGTGTGGGGCCACTGAAAGGGCTCAACAATTAACAGCATTGTCTCCTCTTCCAGAGAACCTGAAATCAACTACCAGCAACTATATGGTGGCCCATCTCCAGTTCCAGGGGATCAGACAGACAGACAGACAGAGATAAGGATGGCAGGCCTGCCTGGTCTTTCTTTCTTTCTTATCGTTTTAAAAAAATGTTTATTTAATTATTTATGTATTTATTAGATATAAGTACACTGTAGCTGTCTTCAGACACGCCAGAAGAGGGTGTCAGATTCTGGAATATCTAAATCCCTCTTATGGTATGTATATGATGTACATAAACACAGCCTCACATATACTTCTAAAAATTTAAAGATGGGTTGGGCTACTGAAAGGGCTCAACAATTAACAGCACTGACTCCTCTTCCAGAGAACCTGGGATCAACTACCAGCAATTATATGGTGGCCCAACTCCAGTTCCAGGGGATCAGACAGAAAGACAGACAGACAGACAAGGATGGCAGGCCTGCCTGGTCTCTCTTACGTTATTATCCTTTTTTAAAATGTTTATTTGTTTATTTATGAATTTATTAGATATAAGTACACTGTAGCTGTCTTCAGACACTCCAGAAGAGGGTGTCAGATTCTGGAGTATCTAAATCCCTCTTATGGTATGCATATGATGTACATAAACACAGCCTCACATATACTTCTAAAAATTTAAAGATGGGCGGGGCAACTGAGAGGGCTCAACAATTAACAGCATTGTCTCTTCTTCCAGAGAATCTGGGATCAACTACCAGCAACTATATGGTGACCCATCTCCAGTTCCAGGGGATCAGATAGACAGACAGACAGACATACAGACAGACAGAGATAAGGATGGCAGGCCTGCCTGGTCTTTCTTTCTTTCTTATCCTTTTTAAAAAATGTTTATTAATTTACGTATGTATTTATTAGATATAAGTACACTGTAGCTGTCTTCAAACACTCCCGAAGAAGGTGTCAGATTCTGGAGAATCTATATCCCTCTTATGGTCTGCATATGATGTACATAAACACAGCCTCACATATACTTCTAAAAATTTAAAGATGGGTGGGGCCACTTAAAGGGCTCAACAATTAACAGCATTGTCTCCTCTTCCAGAGAACCTGGGATGAACTACCAGCAACTATATGGTGGCCCATCTCCAGTTCCAGGGGATCAGACAGACAGAGAGACAGACAGAGATAAGGATGGCAGGCTTGCCTGGTCTTTCTTTCTTTATTATACTGTTGAAAAATTGTTTATTTATTTATTTATTTATTTTTATTTATGTATTTATTAGATATAAGTACACTGTAGCTGTCTTCAGACACTTCAGAAGATGTTGTCAGATTCTG
>NW_028227450.1:135532-165532 GCF_978045245.1 Mus caroli | reverse complement strand
TACCAGCAACTATATGGTGGCCCATCTCAAGTTCCAGGGGATAAGACAGACAGACAGACAGACAGAGATAAGGATGGCAGGCCTGCCTGATTTTTCTTTCTTTCTTATCCTTTTTAAAAAATGTTTATTTATTTGTTTATTTATTTATTTATTTGTTTATTTATTTATGTATTTATTAGATATAAGTACACTGTAGCTGTCTTCAGACACTCCAGAAGAGGGTGTCAGATTCTGGAGAATCTATATCCCTCTTATGGTTGCATATGATGTACATGAACACAGCCTCACATATACTTCTAAAAATTTAAAGATGTGTGGGGCCACTGAAAGGGCTCAACAATTAACAGCATTGTCTCCTCTTCCAGAGAACCTGAAATCAACTACCAGCAAATATATGGTGGCCCATCTCCAGTTCCAGGGGATCAGACAGACAGACAGACAGAGATAAGGATGGCAGGCCTGCCTGGTCTTTCTTTCTTTCTTATCGTTTTAAAAAAATGTTTATTTAATTATTTATGTATTTATTAGATATAAGTACACTGTAGCTGTCTTCAGACACGCCAGAAGAGGGTGTCAGATTCTGGAATATCTAAATCCCTCTTATGGTATGTATATGATGTACATAAACACAGCCTCACATATACTTCTAAAATTTAAAGATGGGTTGGGCTACTGAAAGGGCTCAACAATTAACAGCACTGACTCCTCTTCCAGAGAACCTGGGATCAACTACCAGCAATTATATGGTGGCCCAACTCCAGTTCCAGGGGATCAGACAGAAAGACAGACAGACAGACAAGGATGGCAGGCCTGCCTGGTCTCTCTTACGTTATTATCCTTTTTTAAAATGTTTATTTGTTTATTTATGAATTAATTAGATATAAGTACACTGTAGCTGTCTTCAGACACTCCAGAAGAGGGTGTCAGATTCTGGAGTATCTAAATCCCTCTTATGGTATGCATATGATGTACATAAACACAGCCTCACATATACTTCTAAAAATTTAAAGATGGGCGGGGCAACTGAGAGGGCTCAACAATTAACAGCATTGTCTCTTCTTCCAGAGAATCTGGGATCAACTACCAGCAACTATATGGTGACCCATCTCCAGTTCCAGGGGATCAGATAGACAGACAGACAGACATACAGACAGACAGAGATAAGGATGGCAGGCCTGCCTGGTCTTTCTTTCTTTCTTATCCTTTTTAAAAAATGTTTATTAATTTACGTATGTATTTATTAGATATAAGTACACTGTAGCTGTCTTCAAACACTCCCGAAGAAGGTGTCAGATTCTGGAGAATCTATATCCCTCTTATGGTCTGCATATGATGTACATAAACACAGCCTCACATATACTTCTAAAAATTTAAAGATGGGTGGGGCCACTTAAAGGGCTCAACAATTAACAGCATTGTCTCCTCTTCCAGAGAACCTGGGATGAACTACCAGCAACTATATGGTGGCCCATCTCCAGTTCCAGGGGATCAGACAGACAGAGAGACAGACAGAGATAAGGATGGCAGGCTTGCCTGGTCTTTCTTTCTTTATTATACTGTTGAAAAATTGTTTATTTATTTATTTATTTATTTTTATTTATGTATTTATTAGATATAAGTACACTGTAGCTGTCTTCAGACACTTCAGAAGATGTTGTCAGATTCTGGAGAATCTAAATCCCTCTTATGGTCTGCATATGATGTACATAAACACAGACTCACATATACTTCTAAAAATTTAAAGATGTGTGGGGCCACTGAAAGGACTCAACAATTAACAGCATTGTCTCCTCTTCCAGAGAACCTCGGATCAACTACCAGCAAATATATGGGGCCCATTCCAGTTCCAGGGGATCAGACTGACAGACAGACAGACAGACAGACAGAGATAAGGATGGCAGGCCTGCTGGTCTTTCTTTTTTTCTTATCCTTTTTAAAAAATGTTTATTTATTTATTTATATATTTATTTATTTATTTATTTATTTATTTATTTATTTATGTATTTATTAGATATATGTACACTGTATCCGTCATAGACACTCCAAAAGACGATGTCAGATTCTGGAGAATCTAAATCCCTCTTACGGTCTGAATATGATGTACATAAACACAGCATCACATTTACTTCTAGAAATTTAAAGATGAGTGGGGCCACTGAAAGGGCTGAACAATTAACAGAATTGTCTCCTCTTCAGAGTACCTGGGATCAACTACCAGCAACTATATGGTGGCCCATCTCCAGTTCCAGGAGATCAGACAGACAGACAGACAGAGAGACAGACAGACAGACATAGATAAGGATGACAGTCCAGCCTGGTCTTTCTTTCTATCTTATTCTTTTTAAAAAATGTTTGTTTATTTATTTATTTATTTATTTATTTATTTATTTATATATTTATGTATTTATTAGATATAAGTACACTTTAGCTATCTTCAGACACTCCAGAAGAGGGTGTCAGATTCTGGAGAATCTATATCCCTCTTATGGTCTGCATATGATGTACATAAACACAGCCTCACATATACTTCTAAAAATTTAAAGATGTGTGGGGCCACTGAAAGGTCTCAACAATTAACAGCATTGTCTACTCATCAGAGATCCTGGGATCAACTACCAGCAACTATATGGTGGCCCATCTCCAGTTCCATGTTATCAGACAGACAGACAGAGAGACAAGGATAAGGATGGCAGGCCTGCCTGGTCTTTCTTTCTTTTTTATCCTTTTAAAAAATGTTTATTTATTTATTTATGTATTTATTAGATATAAGTACAATGTAGCTTTCTTCAAACAATCCAGAAGAGGGTGTCAGATTCTGGAGAATCTAAATCCCTCTTATGGTCTGCATATGATGTACATAAACACAGCACAACTTTACTTCTAAAAATTCAAAGATGGGTGGGGCCACTGAAATGGCTCAACAATTAACAGCATTGTCTCCTCTTCCAGAGAGCCTGGGATCAACTACCAGCAACTATATGGTGGCCCATCTCCAGTACCAGGGTATAAAACAGACAGACAGACAGACAGAGATAAGGATGGCAGGCCTGCCTGGTCTTTCTTTCTTTCTTATCCTTTTTAAAAATATTTATTTTTTATATATGTATTTATTAGATATAAGTACACTGTAGCTGTCTTTAGACACTGCAGAAGAGGGTGTCAGATTCTGGAGAATCTAAATCCCTCTTAGGGTCTCCATATGATGTACATAAACACAGACTCACATTTTCTTCTAAAAATTTAAAGATGGGTGGGGCCACTGAAAGGGCTCAACAATTAACAGCATTGTCTCCTCTTCCAGAGAACCTGGGATAAACTACCAGCAACACTATGGTGGCCCATCTCCAGTCCAGGGTATCAGACAGACAGACAGACAGACAGACAGAGATAAGGGTGGCAGGAATGCCTGGTCTTTCTTACTTTCTTATCCTTTTTAAAAAATGTTTATTTATTTATTTATTTATTTATTTATTTATTTATTTATTTATTTATTTATTTATTAGATATAAGTAAACTGTAGTTGTCTTCAGACACTCCAAAAGAGGGTGTCAGATTCTGGAGAATCTAAATCCCTCTTATGGTCTGCATATGATGTACATAAACACAGCCTCACATATACTTCTAAAAATTTAAAGATGGGTGGGGCCACAGAAAGTGCTCAATAATTAACAGCATTGTCTCCTCTTCCAGAGAACATTGGATAAACTACCAGCAACTATATGGAGGCCCATCTCAAGTTCCAGGGTATCAGACAGACAGACAGACAGAAAGAGATAAGGATGGAGGCCTGCCTGGTCTTTCTTTCTTACTTATACTTTTTAGATAATGTTTATTTATTTATTTATGTATTTATTAGATATAAGTACACTGTAGCTGTCTTCAAACACTCTAGAAGAGGGTCTCATCTTCTGGAGAATCTAAATCCCTCTTATGGTCTGCATATGATGTACATAAACACAGCCTCGCATATACTTCTAAAAATTTAAAGATGGGTGGGCCCACTGAAAGGGCTCAACAATTAACAGCATTGTCTCTTCTTCCAGAGAACGTGGGATCAACTACCAGCAACTATATGGTGGCCCATCTCAAGTTCCAGGGGATAAGACAGACAGACAGACAGACAGAGATAAGGATGGCAGGCCTGCCTGATTTTTCTTTCTTTCTTATCCTTTTTAAAAAATGTTTATTTATTTGTTCATTTATTTATTTATTTGTTTATTTATTTATGTATTTATTAGATATAAGTACACTGTAGCTGTCTTCAGACTCTCCAGAAGAGGGTGTAAGATTCTGGAGAATCTATATCCCTCTTATGGTTGCATATGATGTACATGAACACAGCCTCACATATACTTCTAAAAATTTAAAGATGGGTGGGGCCACTGAAAGGGCTCAACAATTAACAGCATTGTCTCCTCTTTCAGAGAACCTGGGATAAACTACCAGCACCTTATGGTGGCCCATCTCCAGTTCCATTGGATCAGACAGACAGACAGACAGAGAGACAGAGATAAGGATGGCTGGCCTGCCTGGTCTTTCTTTCTTTCGTATCGTTTTTAAAAAATGTTTATTTATTTATTTATGTATTTATTAGATATAAGTACACTGTATACGTCATAGACACTACAAAAGAAGGTGTCAGATTCTGGAGAATCTAAATTTCTCTTATGATCTGAATATGATGTACATAAACACAGCATCACATTTACTTCTAGAAATTTAAAGATGGGTGGGGCCACTGAAAGGGCTGAACAATTAACAGCATTGTCTCCACTTCAGAGGACCTGGGATCAACTGCCAGCAACTATATGGTGGCCCATCTCCAGTTCCAGGAGATCAGACAGACAGACAGACAGAGAGACAGACAGACAGACAAAGATAAGAATGGCAGTCCTGCCTGGTCTTTCTTTCTTTCTTTCTTATCCTATTAAAAAATGTTTGTTTGTTTATTTATTTATTTATTTATTTATTTATTTATTTATGTATTTATTAGATATAAGTACACTGTAGCTGTCTTCAGACACTCCAGAAGAGGGTGTCCTATTCTGGAGAATCTATATCCCTCTTATGGTCTGCATATGATGTACAGAAACACAGCCTCACATATACTTCTAAAAATTTAAAGATGGGTCTGCCCACTGAAAGGGCTCAACAATTAACAGCATTGTCTTCTCTTCCAGAGAACCTGGGATCAACTACCAGCAACTATATGGTGGCCGATCTCGAGTCCAAGGGGATCAGACAGACTGTAGACAGACAGACAGACAGACAGAGATAATGATTTCAGGCCTGCCTGGTCTTTCTTTCTTTCTTATCCTGTTTAAAAAATGTTTATTTATTTATTTATTTATTTATTTATTTATTTATTTATTTATTTAATATAAGTACACTGTAGCTGCCTTCAGACACTCCAGAAGAGGGTTTCAGATTCTGGAGAATCTAAATCACATTTATGGTCTGCATATGATGTACATAAACACAGCCTCACATATACTTCTAAATATTTAAAGATGGGTGGCGCCACTGAAAGGGCTCAACAATTAACATCATTGGCTCCTCTTCCAGAGAACCTGGGATAAACTACCAGCAACACTATGGTTGCCCATCTCCAGTTCCAGGGAATCAGACAGACAGACAGACAGAGATAAGGGTGGCAGGCCTGCCTGGTCTTTCTTACTTTCTTATCCTTTTTAAAAATGTTTATTTATTTATTTATTTATTTATTTATTTATTTATTCATTCATTCATTTATTTATTTATGTATTTATTAGATATAAGTAAACTGTAGCTGTCTTCAGACACTCAGGAAGAGGGTGTCAGATTCTGGAGAATCTAAATCCCTCTTATGGTCTGCATATGATGTACATAAAAACAGCCTCACATATACTTCTAAAAATTTAAAGATGGGTTGGCCACAGAAAGGGCTCAACAATTAAAAGCATTGTCTCCTCTTCCAGAGAACCTTAGATAAACTACCAGCAACTATATGGTGGCCCATCTCCAGTTCCAGTGTATCACACAGACAGACAGAGAGACACACATAAATATGGAGGCCTGCCTGGTCTTTCTTTCTTTCTTATCCTTTTTAAAAAATGTTTATTTATTTATTTATATGTTTATTAGATATAAGTACACATTAGCTGTCTTCAGACACTCCAGAAGAGGGTGTCAGATTCTGGAGAATCTAAATCCCTCTTATGGTCTGCATATGATGTACATAAACACAGCCTCACATACACTTCTAAAAATTTAAAGATGGGTGGGGCCACTGAAAGGGCTCAAAAATTAACAGCATTGTCTCCTCTTCCAGAGAACCTGGGATCAACTACCAGCAACTATATGGTGGCCCATCTCGAGTCCAAGGGGATCAGACAGACTGTAGACAGACAGACAGAGAGACAGAGATAAGGATGGCAGGCCTGCCTGGTCTTTCTTTCTTTCTTATCCTGTTTATAAAATGTTTATTTATTTATTTATTTATTTATTTATTTATTTATTTGATATAAGTACACTGTAGTTGTCTTCAGACACTCCAGAAGAGGGTGTCAGATTCTGGAGAATCTAAATCACATTTATGGTCTGCATATGATGTACATAAACACAGCCTCACATATACTTCTAAATATTAAAGATGGGTGGGGCCAATGAAAGGGCTCAACAATTAACAGCATTGTCTCCTCTTCCAGAGAACCTGGAATCAACTACCAGCAACACTATGGTGGCCAATCTACAGTTCCAGGGTATCAGACAGACAGACAGACAGACAGACAGAGATAAGGGTGGCAGGCCTGCCTGGTCTTTCTTACTTTCTTATCCTTTTTAAAAAATGTTTATTTATTTATTTATTTATTCATTTATTTATTTATTTATTTATTTATGTATTTATTAGATATAAGTAAACTGTAGCTGTCTTCAGACACTCCAGAAGAGGGTGTCAGATTCTGGAGAATCTAAATCCCTCTTATGGTCTGCATATGATGTACATAAACACAGCCTCACATATACTTCTAAAAATTGAAAGATGGGTGGGGCTACAGAAAGGGCTCAACATTTAAAAGCACTGTCTCCTCTTCCAGAGAACCTTGGATAAACTACCAGCAACTATATGGTGGCCCACTTCCAGTTCCAGGGTTTCACACAGACAGACAGACAGACAGACAGAGATAAGGGTGGCAGGCCTGCCTGGTCTTTCTTTCTGTCTTATCCTTTTTAAAAAATGTTTATTTATTTATTTATTTATTTGTTTATTTATTTATTTATGTATTTATTAGATATAAGTACACTTAAGCTGTCTTCAGACACTACAGAAGAGGGTGTCAGTTTCTGGAGAATCTAAATCACTCTTATGGTCTGATTATGATGTACATAAACACAGCCTCAGATATACTTCTAAAAATTTAATGAAGGGTGGGGCCACTGAAAGGGCTCAACAATTTACAGCATTGTCTCCTCTTCCAGAGAACCTTGGATAAACTACCAGCAACTATATGGTGGCCCATATCCAGTACCAGAGGATCAGACAGACAGACAGACAGACAGACAGAGATAAGGATGGCAGGCCTGCCAGGTCTTTGTTTCTTTCTTATCCTTTTTAAAAAATGTTTATTTATTTATTTATTTATTTATTTATTTATGTATTTATTAGATATAAGTACACTGTAGCTGTCTTCAGACACTCCAGAAGAGGGTGTCAGATTCTGGAGAATTTAAATCACTCTTATGATCTGCATATGATGTACATAAATTCAGCCTCACATTTACTTCTAAAAATTTAAAGATGGCTGTGGCCACTGAAAGGACTGAAAAATTAACATCATTGTCTCCTCTTCCAGAGAACTTGGGAAAAACTACCAGCAAATATATGGTGGCCCATATCCAGTTCCAGAGGATCAGACAGACAGACAGACAGACAGACAGACAGACAGAGATAAGGATGGCAGGACTGCCTGATTTTACTTTCTTCCTTATCCTTTTTAAAAAATGTTTATTTATTTATTAATTTATTTATTTATATATTTTTTAGATATAAGTACACTGTAGCTGTCTTAAGATCTCCAGTAGAGGGTGTCAGGTTCTGAGGAATCTAAAACCATCTTCTGGTCTGCATATGATGTACATAAACACAGCCTCAGATATACTTCTAAAAATTAATGAAGGGTGGGGCCACTGAAAGGGCTCTACAATTAACAGCATTGTCTCCTCTTCCAGAGAACCTGGGATCAACTACCAGCAACTATATGGTGGCTCATCTCCAGTTCCCAGGGATCAGACAGACAGACAGACAGACAAACAGAGATATGGATGGCAGGCCTGCCTGGTCTTTCTTTTTTTCTTATCATTTAATTAAAAAAATGTTTATTTATTTATTTATTTATGTATTTATTATATATAAGTACACTGTAGCTGTCTTCAGACACTCCAGAAGAGGGTGTCAGATTATGGAGAATCTAAATCCCTCTTATGGCCTGCATATGATGTACATAAACAGAGCCTCACATACAGTTCTAAACATTTAAAGATGGGTGGGGCCATTGAAAGGGCTCAACAATGAACAGCATTGTCTCCCTGTTCCAGAGAACCTCGGATCAACTACAAGCAACTATATGGTGGCCCATCTCCAGTTCCAGGGGATCAGACAGACAGAGATACAGACAGTCAGAGATAAGGATGGCAGGCCTGCCTGGTCTTTCTTTCTTTCTTATCCTTTTGAAAAAATGTTTATTTATTTATTTATTTATTTATTTATTAGATATAAGTACACTGTAGCTGTCTTCAGACACTCCAGAAAAGTGTGTCAGATTCTGGAGAATCTAAATCCCTTTTATGGTCTGCATATGATGTACATAAACACAGACTCATGTATACTTCTAAAAATTTAAAGATGGGTGGGGCCACTGAAAGGGCTCAACAATTAACAGCATTGTCTCCTCTTCCAGAGAACCTGGGATCAACTACCAACAACTATATGGTGGCCCATCCCCAGTTCCATGGGATCAGAACGACAGACAGACAGACAGACAAACAGAGATAAGGAAGGCAGGCCTGCCTGGTCTTTCTTTCTTTCTTATCCTTTTTAAAAAATGTTTATTTATTTATTTATTTATTTATTTATTTATTTATTTATATATTTATTTATTTATTAGATATAGGTACACTGTAGCTGTCTTCAGACTCTCCAGTAGAGGGTGTTAGAATCTGGAGAATCTGAATCCCTCTTATGGTCTGCATATGATGTACATAAACACAGCCTCACATATACTTCTAAAAATTTAAAGAAGGTTGGGGCCACTCTAAAAGCTCAACAATTAACAACATTGTCTCCTCTTACAGAGAACCTGGGATAAACTACCAGCAACTATATGGTGGCCCATCTCCAGTCCAGTGGATCAGACAGACAGACAGACAGAGAGACAGAGATAAGGATGGCAGGCCTGCCTGGTCTTTCTTTATTTCTTATCCTTTAAAAAAAATGTTTGTTTATTTATTTATTTATTTATTTATTTATTTATTAGATATAAGTACACTGTAGCCGTCTTCAGACACTCCAAGAGAGGGTGTCAGATTCTGGAGAGTCTAAATCCCTCTTATGGTCTGCATATGATGTACATAAACACAGCCTCACATATACTTCTAAAAATTTAAAGATGGGTGGGACCACTGAAAGGGCTCAACAATTACCATCACTGTCTCCACTTCCAGAGAACCTGGGATCAACTACCAGCAAGTATATAGTGGCCCACCTCCACGTCCAAGGGATCAGACAGACTGTCAGACAGACAGACAGACAGACAGAGATAAGGATGGCAGGCCTGCCTGGCCTTACTTTCTTTCTTATCCTTTTAAAAAATGTTTATGTATGTATTTATTTATTTATTTATTTATTTATTTATTTATGTATTTATTAGATATAAGTACAATGTAGCTGTCTTCACACACTTCAGAAGAGGGTGTCAGATTCTGGAGTATCTAAATCCCTCCTATGGTCTGCATATGATGTACATAAACACAGCCTCACATATACTTCTAAAAATTTAAAGATGGGTGGGGCCACTGAAAGGGCTCAACAATTAACAGCATTGTCTCCTCTTCCGGAGAACCTGGGATCAACTACCAGCAACTATATGGTGGCCTATCTCCAGTTCCAAAGGATCATATAGAGAGAAAGACAGACAGAAAGAGATAAGGACGGCAGGCTTGCCTGGTCTTTCTTTCTTTCTTATCCTTTTTAAAAAATGTTTATTTATTTATTTATTCATGTATTTATTAGATAAAAGTACACTGTAGCTATCTTCAGACACTCCAGAAGAGTGTGTCAGTTTATGGAGCATCTAAATCCCTCTTATGGTCTGCATATGATGTACATAAACACAGCCTCACATACACTTCTAAAAATTTAAATATGGGTGGGCCATTGAAAGGGCTCAACAATTAACAGCATTGTCTCCTCTTCCAGAGAACCTCTGATTAACTACCAGCAACTATATGGTGGCCCATCCCCAGTTCCATGGGATCAGAACGACAGACAGACAGACAGACAAACAGAGATAAGGAAGGCAGGCCTGCCTGGTCTTTCTTTCTTTCCTATCCTTTTTAAAAAATGTTTATTTATTTATTTATTTATTTATTTATTTATTTATATATATATTTATTTATTTATTTATTAGATATAGGTACACTGTAGCTGTCTTCAGACTCTCCAGTAGAGGGTGTTAGAATCTGGAGAATCTGAATCCCTCTTATGGTCTGCATATGATGTACATAAACACAGCCTCACATATACTTCTAAAAATTTAAAGAAGGTTGGGGCCACTCTAAAAGCTCAACAATTAACAACATTGTCTCCTCTTCCAGAGAACCTGGGATAAACTACCAGCACCTATATGGTGGCCCATCTCCAGTCCAGTGGATCAGACAGACAGACAGACAGAGAGACAGAGATAAGGATGGCAGGCCGGCCTGGTCTTTCTTTATTTCTTATCCTTTAAAAAAATGTTTGTTTATTTATTTATTTATTTATTTATTTATTTATTTATTTATTAGATATAAGTACACTGTAGCCGTCTTCAGACACTCCAAGAGAGGGTGTCAGATTCTGGAGAATCTAAATCCCTCTTATGGTCTGCATATGATGTACATAAACACAGCCTCACATATACTTCTAAAAATTTAAAGATGGGTGGGACCACTGAAAGGGCTCAACAATTACCATCACTGTCTCCACTTCCAGAGAACCTGGGATCAACTACCAGCAAGTATATAGTGGCCCACCTCCACGTCCAAGGGATCAGACAGACTGTCAGACAGACAGACAGACAGACAGAGATAAGGATGGCAGGCCTGCCTGGTCTTACTTTCTTTCTTATCCTTTTAAAAAATGTTTATGTATGTATGTATTTATTTATTTATTTATTTATTTATTTATTTATTTATTTATTAGATATAAGTACAATGTAGCTGTCTTCACACACTTCAGAAGAGGGTGTCAGATTCTGGAGTATCTAAATCCCTCCTATGGTCTGCATATGATGTACATAAACACAGCCTCACATATACTTCTAAAAATTTAAAGATGGGTGGGGTCACTGAAAGGGCTCAACAATTAACAGCATTGTCTCCTCTTCCGGAGAACCTGGGATCAACTACCAGCAACTATATGGTGGCCTATCTCCAGTTCCAAAGGATCATATAGAGAGAAAGACAGACAGAAAGAGATAAGGACGGCAGGCTTGCCTGGTCTTTCTTTCTTTCTTATCCTTTTTAAAAAATGTTTATTTATTTATTTATTCATGTATTTATTAGATAAAAGTACACTGTAGCTATCTTCAGACACTCCAGAAGAGTGTGTCAGTTTATGGAGCATCTAAATCCCTCTTATGGTCTGCATATGATGTACATAAACACAGCCTCACATACACTTCTAAAAATTTAAAGATGGGTGGGCCATTGAAAGGGCTCAACAATTAACAGCATTGTCTCCTCTTCCAGAGAACCTCTGATTAACTACCAGCAACTATATGGTGGCCCATCCCCAGTTCCATGGGATCAGAATGACAGACAGACAGACAGACAAACAGAGATAAGGAAGGCAGGCCTGCCTGGTCTTTCTTTCTTTCCTATCCTTTTTAAAAAATGTTTATTTATTTATTTATTTATTTATTTATTTATTTATTTATATATATATATATTTATTTATTTATTTATTAGATATAGGTACACTGTAGCTGTCTTCAGACTCTCCAGTAGAGGGTGTTAGAATCTGGAGAATCTGAATCCCTCTTATGGTCTGCATATGATGTACATAAACACAGCCTCACATATACTTCTAAAAATTTAAAGAAGGTTGGGGCCACTCTAAAAGCTCAACAATTAACAACATTGTCTCCTCTTACAGAGAACCTGGGATAAACTACCAGCACCTATATGGTGGCCCATCTCCAGTCCAGTGGATCAGACAGACAGACAGACAGAGAGACAGAGATAAGGATGGCAGGCCGGCCTGGTCTTTCTTTATTTCTTATCCTTTAAAAAAATGTTTGTTTATTTATTTATTTATTTATTTATTTATTTATTTATTTATTAGATATAAGTACACTGTAGCCGTCTTCAGACACTCCAAGAGAGGGTGTCAGATTCTGGAGAATCTAAATCCCTCTTATGGTCTGCATATGATGTACATAAACACAGCCTCACATATACTTCTAAAAATTTAAAGATGGGTGGGGCCACTGAAAGGGCTCAACAATTAACAGCATTGTCTCCTCTTCCGGAGAACCTGGGATCAACTACCAGCAACTATATGGTGGCCTATCTCCAGTTCCAAAGGATCATATAGAGAGAAAGACAGACAGAAAGAGATAAGGACGGCAGGCTTGCCTGGTCTTTCTTTCTTTCTTATCCTTTTTAAAAAATGTTTATTTATTTATTTATTCATGTATTTATTAGATATAAGTACACTGTAGCTATCTTCAGACACTCCAGAAGAGTGTGTCAGTTTATGGAGCATCTAAATCCCTCTTATGGTCTGCATATGATGTACATTAACACAGCCTCACATACACTTCTAAAAATTTAAAGATGGGTGGGGCCATTGAAAGGGCTCAACAATTAACAGCATTGTCTCCTCTTCCAGAGAACCTCTGAATAACTACCAGCAACTATATGGTGGCCCATCTCCAGTTCCAGGGGATCAGAGAGACAGACAGACAGTCAGATATAAGGATGGCAGGCCTGCCTGGTCTTTCTTTTTTTCCTTTTGAAAAAATGTTTACTTATTTATTTATTTATTTATTTATTTATTTATTTATTTATTTATTTATTAGATATAAGTACACTGTAGCTGTCTTCAGACACTCCAGAAGAGGGTGTCAGATTCTGGAGAATCTAAATACCTCTTATGGTCTGCATATGATATACATAAACACAGACTCAAGTATACTTCTAAAAATTTAAAGATGGGTGGGGCCACTGAAAGGGCTCAACAATTAAGAGCGTTGTCTCCTCTTCCAGAGAACCTGGGATCAACTACCAGCAACTATATGGTGGCCCATCTCCAGTTCCAGGGGATCAGACAGACAGACAGAGAGACACACTAACAGAGATAAGGATGGCAGGCCTGCCTGGTCTTTCTTTCTTTCTTATCCTTTTTAAAAAATGTTTACTTATTTATTTATTCATGTATTTATTATATATAAGTACACTGTAGTGTCTTCAGACACTCCAGAAGAGGGTGTCAGCTTCTGGAGAATCTAAATCACTCTTATGGTCTGAATATAATGTACATAAACACAGCCTCACAATTACTTCTAAAAATTTAAAGATGAGTGGCGCCACTGAAAGCGGTAAACAATTAACAGCATTGTCTCCTCTTTCAGAGAACCTGGGATCAACTACCAGCAACTATATGCTGGCCCATTTCCAGTACCAGAGGAAAAGACAAACAGACAGACAGACAGACAGACAGACAGAGATAAGGATGGCAGGCCTGCCAGGTCTTTCTTTCTTTCTTATCTTTTTAAAAAATGTTTATTTATTTATTTATTTATTTATTTATTTATTTATGTATTTATTAGATATAAGTACACTGTAGCTGTCTTCAGACACTCCAGAGAGGGTGTCAGATTCTGGAGATTCTAAATCCCTCTTATGGTCTGCATATGATGTACATAAACAAAGCCTCACATATACTCCTAAAAATTTAAAGATGGGTGGGGCCACTGAAAGGGCTCACAATTAACAGCACTGACTCCTCTTCCAGAGAACCTGGGATCAACTACCAACAACTATATGGTGGCCTATCTTCAGTTCCAAAGGATCATATAGATAGACAGACAGACAGACAGAGATGAGGATGGCAGGCCTGCCTGGTCTTTCTTTCTTTCTTATCCAATTGAAAAAATGTTTACTTATTAATTAATTAATTAATTTATTTATTTATTTATTAGATATAAGTACACTGTAGCTTTCTTCAGACATTCCAGAAGAGGGTGTCAGATTCTGGAGAAACTAATACCTCTTATGTTCTGCATATGATGTACATAAACACAGACTCAAGTATACTTCTAAAAATTTAAAGATGGGTGGGGCCACTGAATGGGCTCAACAATTAACAGCATTGTCTCCTCTTCCAGAGAACCTGGGATCAACTACCAGCAACTATATGGTGGCCCATCTGCAGTTCCAGGGGATCAGACAGACAGACAGACAGAGATAAGGAAGGCAGGCCTGCCTGGTCTTTCTTTCTTACTTATCCTGATTTAAAAATGTTTATTTATTTATTTATTTATTTATTTATTTATTTATTTATGTATGTATTTATTAGATATAAGTACACTATAGCTGTCTTCAGACACTCCAGAAGAGGGTGTCAGATTCTGAAGAATTTAAATCACTCTTAGGGTCTGCATATGATGTACATAAATACAGCCTCACATTTACCTCTAAAAATTTAAAGATGGTTGGGGCCACTGAAAGGGCTCAACAATTCACAGCATTGTCTCCTCTTCCAGAGAACCTGGGAAAAACTACCAGCAAATATATGGTGGCCCATATCCAGTTCCAGAGGATCAGACAGACAGACAGACAGACAGAGAGAGATAAGGATGGCAGGACTGCCTGATTTTTCTTTCTTTCTTATCCTTTTAAAAAAATGTTTATTTATTTATTAATTAATTTATTTATGTATTTATTAGATATAAGTACACTGTAGCTGTCTTCAGACACTCCAGTAGATGGTGTCAGATTCTGAAGAAATTAAAACCATCTTCTGGTCTGCATATGATGTACATAAACATAGCCTCAGATATACTTCTAAAAATTTAATGAAGGGTGGGGCCACTGAAAGGGCTCAACAATTAAAAGCATTATGTCCTCTTCCAGAGAACGTGGGATCAACGACCAGCAACTATATGGTGGCTCATCTCCAGTTCCATGGGATCAGACAGACAGACAGACAGACAGACAAACAGAGATATGGATGGCAGGTTTGCCTGGTCTTTCTTTTTTTCTTATTCTTTCAAAAAATATTTATTTATTTATTTATTTATTTATTTATTTATTTATTTATTAGATATAAGTACACTGTAGCTGTCTGCAGACACTCCAGAAGAGGGTGTCAGATACTGGAGAATCTAAATCCTTCTTATGATCTGCATATGATGTACATAAACACAGCCTCACATATAATTCTAAAAATTTAAAGATGGGTGGGACCACTGAAAGGGCTCAACAATTAACATCATTGTCTCCTCTTCCAGAGAACCTGGGATCAACTATCAGCAACTATATGGTGGCCCATCTGCAGTTCCAGGGGATCAGACAAACAGACAGACAGTCAGACAGAGATAAGGATGGCAGGCCTGCCATGTCTTTCTTTCTTACTTATCCTGTTTAAAAAATGTTTATTTATTTATTTATTTATTTATTTATTTATTTATTAGATATAAGTACACTGTAGCTGTCTTCAGACAGTCCAGAAAAGGGTGTCAGATTCTGGAGAATCTAAATCCCTCTTATGGTCTGCATATGAAGTACATAAACACAGCCTAACATACAGTTCTAAATATTTAAAGATGGGTGGGGCCATTGAAAGGGCTCAACAATGAACAGCATTGTCTCCTCTTCCAGAGAACCTCGGCTCAACTACCAGCAACTATATGGTGGCCCATCTACAGTTCCAGGGGATCAGACAGACAGACAGACAGACAGACAGACAGACAGAGATATGGATGGCAGGCCTGCCTGGTCTTTCTTTCTTTCTTATCCTTTTGAAAAAATGTTTACTTATTTATTTATTTATGTATTTATTAGATATAAGTACACTGTAGCTGTCTTCAGACACTCCAGAAGAGGGTGTCAGAGTCTGGAGAATCTAATTCCCTCTTATGGCCTGCATATGATGTACATAAACACAGACTCACGTATACTTCTAAAAATTTAAAGATGTGTGGGGCCACTGAGAGGGCTCAAAAATTACCATGACTGTCTCCACTTCCAGAGAACCTGGGATCAACTATCAGCAACTATATAGTGGCCCACCTCCAGTTCCAGGGGATCAGACAGACTGTCAGACAGACAGACAGACAGACAGACAGACAGACAGACAGACAGAGATAAGGATGGCAGGCCTGCCTGGTCTTTCTTTCTTTCTTATCCTGTTTTAAAAATGTTTATTTATTTATTTTTTTATGTATTTATGTATTTATTAGATATAAGTACACTGTAGCTGTCTTCAGACACTCCAGAAGAGGGTGTCAGATTCTAGAGAATCTAAATCCCTCTTATGGTCTGCATATGATGTACATAAACACAGCCTCACATATAATTATAAAAATTTCAAGATGGGTGGGACCACTGAAAGGGCTCAACAATTAACAGCATTGTCTCCTCTTCCAGAGAACCTGGGAAAAACTAACAGCAAATATATGGTGGCCCATATGCAGTTCCAGAGGTTCAGACAGACAGACAGACAAACAGACAGAGATAAGGATGGCAGGCCTGCCAGGTCTTCTTTCTTTCTTATCCTTTTTAAAAAATGTTTATTTATTTATTTATTTATTTATTTATTTATTTATTTATTTATTTATTTATTTATTCATTTATTCGATATAAGTACACTGTAGCTGTTTTCAGACACTCCAGAAGAGGGTGTCAGATTCTGGAGAATCTAAATCCCTCTTATGGTCTGCACATGGTGTACCTAAAGAGAGCCTCACATATACTTCAAAAATTTAAAGAAGGGTGGGGCCACTGAAAAAGCTCAACAATTAACAGCATTGTCTCCTCTTCCAGAGAACCTGGGATCAACTACTAGCAACTATATGGTGTCCCATCTCCATTTCTCAGGGATCAGACAGACAGACAGGCAGACAGAGCTAAGGAGGGCAGGCCTGCCTTTTCTTTCTTTCTTATCCTTTTAAAAAATGTTTATTTAATTATTTATTTATGTATTTATTAGATATAAGTACACAGTAGCTGTCTTCAGACACTCAAGAAGAGGGTGTCAAATTCAGGAAAATCTAAATCCCTCTTATGGTCTGCATACCTTCAGTGGTGGCTCAAGCTCTTAATGAGAGCACTCTGTAGGCATAGGCAGTCAGTTTCTGAGTTCGAGGCCACCCTGGTGAAAGACAGGGTTAGGCAGGGCTAGGGAAGGCTAGGGAAGGCTAGGGAAGGCTAGGGAAGGCTAGGGAAGGCTAGGGTAGGCTAGGCAAGGCTAGGGTAGGCTAGGGTAGGCTAGGGTAGGCTAGGGAAGGTTAGGGTAGGCTAGGGTAGGCTAGGGTAGGCTAGGGTAGGCTAGGGTAGGCTAGGGTAGGCTAGGGTAGGCTAGGGTAGGCTAGGGTAGGCTAGGGTAGGCTAGGGAAAGAAAGAAAGACAGAAAGAAAGAAAGGAAGAAAGAAAGAAAGAAAGAAAGAAAGAAAGAAAGAAAGAAAGAAAGAAAGAAAGAAAGAAAGAAAGAAAAAGGTTTTATAAAAAGTGTTAAAGTTTTTAAAAATTAAAAAAAAAATACCAGATCACCATCACACAGCATTGGCTGTCTTCAGGTGTATCCTTTCAGCCTCCAAAACAAAAAGCAATGGCTGGCTGTCTTCAGGTGTATCCTATTCTCCAGTCTTATTTCCAACCTAAGAGCTGGGCTGAGCTGCCTCATTATGTAATTGCAAACCTTCCTTGGTTTGTCTTTTCCATTTCTAAGACTAACAGGCCTTTTTCTATTTAGAGAATATGCTCATGACTGTACTTTAGATATAGTAAATATAACTGTTGCTTATAAAACTTGTTTTCTAGGAATTTTTAAAGGGCAATGGCAGAGTTTATTTTTTAAAAATATTTTGCATTTATTTATTTGTGTGAGTGATGAAGCTCAGGTCTTCAAACTCGTCAGGAGGTATGATTACCTCCCCTCTCTCTCAACCCCTCTCTCTCCTCTCTCAATGATTGTGTAAGAATGTTTTGCATGTGTATGCTGTGCCCACAGACTCCAGAACAGAGTATTAGATCCCCTGGAACTGGAGATGGGCCACCATATATAATACTGGTAATTGAGCCCAGGTTCTCTGGAAGAGGAGACAATGCTCTTAACTGTTGAGCCCTCTCTGTAGCCACATCTTTCTTTTTTTTTTTTTGAGTATATGTGAGGCTGTGTTTATATACATCATATGCAGACAATAGGAATGATTTAGATTCTTCAGAATCTGACACCCTCTTCTGGACTGTCTGAAGATAGCTACAGCATACTTAAATATAATAAATATATAAATCTTTAAAAAGAAAAGGAAAAGTAAAAAAGAAAGAACAGGCCTGCCATATGCATGTTCATAGAGGAAAATGGAAGAGACCCCAATCTAACCTCAGCAGGGTGCTTCCTTCTGGATGGTAGCTCACAGTTTCATCCCAGCAAGACAGGCAAATCACTGAGTTCAAGGACAGTAAGGTTCAGGACAGCCAAAGTTAGGAAGGAAAAGGGTCTATGTTGAGAATAAACCGACAAAACAACAACTAGGAAAAAGAAGTGACAGTGTAACTTGGGGTAGGGTACCAAAAAGAGAAAGCTTTCTGTTACCACTTACAAACAGCAGTAGACTTGCACCCTTCTGCCCAGGTCCCTGCCTTCCTTTCTAGGAATTCTAAGGATGCCAGGGGGTGGGGCAATCCAGATTAACTTTTTAATAACAAAGACTTGGTCTTTGATGTCTAGAGGAAGCCCTTCTCAGTGCCTTTAACTACCACTGAACTTTCAGGGCTGTGACTCAACTGTAACAAGGAACAGGGCTAAGAACCTGCAGCCTTTGAAAACAACTATTTTTTTAAAGAGGGGGACACAAATCAGCAGTAGAACCCCTCAGGTTCAGCCATAATACTTGTTAGGGAAACAGCCTCAATGTCCGGAGCTGAGGTCTCATGGGTGAACTGCTTCAAGCTCTGAGTATCATTGAAACAAAGAAAAGTTATCATGTGGTTGCTTAATTTATTTATTTTATTATTTCTATTTTTTGTTTTCTTTTGTTTTGTTTTAGAAAAGGCCTCAGTCTGTAGCTATGGCTGACCTAGGACAGACTACATGTGTTAATTAGGGTTTCACAGCTGAGAAACAGACCATACCTATGTAAGACTTAGAAAACCCAACAGTCAGTGGTGGCTTGAGCTCTTAATGAGAGCACTCTGGAGGCAGAAGCAGTCAGTTTCTGACTTCGAGGCCAGCCTGGTTAAAGACAGGGATAGGCAGGGCTAGGCAAGGCAGGGCTGGGCTAGGCTAGGCAAGGCAAGGGGCTAGGCTAGGCTACGCAAGGGGCTAGGCAAGACAGACAGACAGAGAGAAAGACAGACAAGGATGGAAGGCCTGCCTGGTTTTTCTTTCTTCCTTATCCCTTTTAAAAAATGTTTATTCATTTATTTATTTATTTATTTATTTATGTATTTATTAGATATAAGTACACTGTAGCTGTCTTCAGACACTCCAGAAGAGTGTGTCAGTTTCTGGAGAATCTAAATCCCTCTTATGGTCTGCATATGATGTACAAAAACACAGCCTCACATATACTTCTAAAAATTTAAAGATGGGTGGGGCCACTGAAAGGGCTCAACAATTAACAGCATTGTCTCCTCTTCCAGAGAACCTGGGATCAACTACCAGCAACTATAAGGTAGCCCATCTCCAGTTCCCGGGGATCAGACAGACAGACAGACAGACAGAGATAAGGATGGCAGGCCTGCCTGGTCTTTCTTTCTTTCTTATCCTTTTTAAAACATGTTTATTTCTTTATTTATGTATTTATTAGATATAAGTACATTGTAGCTGTCTTCAGACACTCCAGAAGAGTGTGTCAGATTCTGGAGAATCTAAATCCCTCTTATGGTCTGCATATGATGTACATAAACACAGCCTCACATATACTTCTAAAAATTTAAAGATGGGTGGGGCCACTGTAAGGGCTCAACAATTAACAGCATTGTCTCCTCTTCCAGAGAACCTGGGATCAAGTACCAGCAAAAATATGGTGGCCCATCTCCAGTTTCAGGGGATCAGACAGACAGACAGACAAACAGACAAGGATGGCAGGCCTGCCTGGTTTTTCTTTCTTTCTTATCCTTTTTAAAACATGTTAATTTATTTATGTATTTATTAGATATAAGTAACCTGTAGCTGTCTTCAGACACTCCGAAGAGGGATCAGATTCTGGAGAATGTAAATCCCTCTTATGGTCTGCATATGATGTACATAAACACAGCCTCACAAATACTTCTAAAAATTTAAAGATGGGTGGTGCCACTGAAAGGGCTCAAAAATTTACAGCCTTGTCTCCTCTTGCAGAGAATCTGGGATCAACTACCAGCAACTATATGGTGGCCCACTCCAGTTCCAGGGTATCAGACAGACAGACAGACAGACAGAGATAAGGATGGCAGGCCTTCCTGGTCTTTCTTTTTTTTCTTATCCTTTTTAATAATGCTTATTTATTTATTTATTTATTTATGTATTTATTAGATATAAGTACACTGTAGCTGTCTTCAGACACTCCAGAAGAGAGTGTCAGATTCTGGAGAATCTAAATCCCTCTTATTGTCTGCATATGATGTACATAAACACAGCCTCACATTTACTTCTAAAAATTAAAGATGGGTGTTGCCACTGAACGGCTCAAAAATTAACAGCATTGTCTCCACTTCCAGAGAACCTGAGATCAACTACCAGCAACTATATGGTGGCCCATCTCCTGTTCCAGGGGATCAGACAGAGAGACAGACATACAGACAGATAGAGATAAGGATGGCAGGCCTGCTTCGTCTTTCTTTCTTTCTTATCCTTTTTAAGAAATGTTTATTTATTTATTTATGTATTTATTAGATATAAGTACACTGTAGCTGTCTTCAGACATCAGGAAGAAGGTGTCAGATTCTGGAGAATCTAAATCCCTCTTATGGTCTGAATATGATGTACATAAACACAGACTCACATTTACTTCCAAAAATTAAAGATGTGTGGGGCCACTGTATGGGCTCAACCATTAACAGCATTGTCTCCTCTTCCAGAGAACCTGGGATCAACTACCAGCAACTATATGGTGGCCCATCTCCAGTTCCAGAGGATCAGACAGAGAGACAGACAGACAGACATATAGAGATAACGATGGCAGGCCTGCCTGGTCTTTCTTTCTTATCCTTTTTAAGAAATGTTTATTTACTTATTTATGTATTTATTAGATAAAAGTACACTGTAGCTATCTTCAGACACTCCAGAAGAGGGTGTCAGATTCTGGAGAATCTAAATCCCTCTTATGGTCTGCATATGATGTACATAAACACAGCCTCACATATACTTCTAAAAATTTACAGATGGGTGGAGCCACTGAAAGGGCTCAACAATTAACCGCATTGTCTCCTCTTCCAGAGAACCTGGGTTCAACTTCCAGCACCTATATGGTGGCCCATCTCTAGTTCCAGGGTATCAGACAGATAGACAGACAGACAGACAGAGAGACAGAGATAAGGAAGGCAGGCCTCCCTGGTCTTTCTTTCTTTCTTATCCTTTTTAAAAAATGTTTATTTATATATATATATATTTATTTATTTATTTATTTACTTATTTATTTATTTGATATAAGTACACTGTGTCTGTCTTCAGACACTCCAGAAGATGGTGTCAGATTCTGAAGAATCTAAATCCCTCTTATGGTCTGTATATGATGTACATAAACACAGCCTCACATATACTTCAAAAATTTAAAGATGTATGGGGTCACTGAAAGGGCTCAACAATTAACAGCATTATCTCCTCTTCCAGACAACCTGGGATCAACTACCAGCAACTATATGGTGGCTCATCTCCAGTTCTAAGGTATCAGACAGAAAGACAGACAGACAGACAGACAAGGGTGGCAGGCCTGCCTGGTTTTTTTTCTTTCTCATCCTTTTTAAAAATGTTTATTTATTTATTTATGTATTTATTAAATATAAGTACACTTTAGCGGTCTTCAGACACTCCAGGAGAGGGTGTCAGATTCTGGATAATCTAAATCCCTCTTATGGTGTGCATATGATGTACATAAACACAGACTCAAATTTACTTCCAAAAATTTAAAGATGTGTGGGGCCACTGAAAGGGCTCAACAATTAACAGCATTGTCTCCTCTTCCAGAGAACCTGGGATCAACTACCAGCAACTATATTGAGGCCCATCTCCAGTTCCAGTGGATCAGAAAGACAAACAGACAGACAGACAGAGATAAGGATGCCAGGCCTGCCTGGTCTTTCTTTATTTCTTATCCTTTAAAAAAAATGTTTATTTATTTATTTATTTATTTATTTATTTATTTATGTATTTATTAGATATAAGTACACTGTAGCTGCCTTCAGATACTCCAGAAGAGGGTTTCAGATTCTGGAGAATCTAAATCCCTCTTATGGTCTGCATATGATGTACATAAACACAGCCTCACATATACTTCTAAAAATTTAAAGATTGGTGGGACCACTGAAAGGGCTCAACAATTACCATCACTGTCTCCACTTCCAGAGAACCTGGTATCAACTATCAGCAACTATATAGTGGCCCACCTCCAGTTCCAGGGGATCAGACAGACTGTCAGACAGACAGACAGAGATAAGGATGGCAGGCTTGCCTGGTCTTTCTTTCTTTCTTATCCTTTTGAAAAAATGTTTGCTTATTTTTTTATTTATGTATTTATTAGATATAAGTACACTCTAGCTGTCTTCAGACACTCCAGAAGACGGTGTCAGATTCTGGAGAATCTAAATCCCTCTTTTGGCCTGCATATTATGTACATAAACACAGACTCACGTATACTTCAAAAAATTTAAAGATGTGTGGGGCCACTGAGAAGAATGGGAGGGTAGGGAAGTGGGGGGAGGTATGGGGGACTTTTGGGATAGCATTGGAAATGTAATTGAGGAAAATATGTAATAAAAAAAACAGTGAAAAACAAAACAAAACAATTAACAGCATTGTCTCCTCTTCTAGAGAATCTGGGATCAACTACCAGCAACTATATGGTGGCCCTTCTCCAGTTCCAGGGTATCAGACAGACAGACAGACATACAGACAGACAGAGATAAGGATGGCAGGCCTGCCTGGTCTTTCTTTCTTTCTTATCCTTTTTAAAAAAATGTTTATTTATATATTTATTTATTTATTTATTTATTTATTTATTTATTTATTTATTAGATATAAGTAAACTGTAGCTATCTTTAGACACTCCAGAAGAGGGTGTCAGATTCTGGAGATTCTAAATCCCTCTTACGATCTGCCTATGATGTATATAAACACAGCCTCACATTTTCTTCTAAAAATTTAAAGATGGGTGTGGCTTGGAATAAGATGAGTAACCCTGAAAAAGTCAAAAAATGAAAAATCACACTGTAGGATTTGGAATATGGTGAGAAACCCTGAAAAAGTCGAAAAATGAGAAAAGCATGCAGGAGTACCTGGAATATGGTGAGAAACACTGAAAAAGTCTTAAATGAGAATATCACACTCTAGGACTTGGAATATGGTGAGAAACCCTGAAAATGTCGAAAAAGGAGAAAATCATGCAGTAGGACCCAGAATATGGTGAGAAACCCTGAAAAAAAAGTCAAAAAATAAGAAAATCACTCAGTAGGACCTGGAAGCTGGTGAGAAACCCTGAAAAAGTCGAAAAATGAGAAAATCAATCTGTAGGATCTGGAATATGGTGAGAAACCCTGAAAAATTCGAAAAAAGCAAAAATCACACTCTAGGACTTGGAATATGTTGAGAAACCCTGAAAAAGTCAAAAAATGAGAAAATCACACTGTAGGACTTGGAATATGGTGAGAAACCCTGAAAAAGTCGAAAAATGAGAAAATCACACTGTAGGACTTGGAATATGATGAGAAACCCTGAAAAAGTCGAAAAATGAGAAAATCACGCAGTAGGACCTGGGATTTGGTGAGAAACACTGAAAAAGTCTTAAAATAGAAAATCACACTGTAGTACTTGGAATATGGTGAAAAATACTGAAAAAGTCTTAAAATGAGAAAATCACACCTTAGGACCTGGAATATGGTGAGAAACCCTGAAAAGGTCAAAAAATGCGAAAAATCACACTGTAGTACATGGAATATGGGTAGAAACTCTGAAAAAGTCGCAAATTATAAAATGACAGTGTAGGGCCTGGAATATGTTGAGAAAACCTGAAATATTCGAAAAATGAGAAAATGACAATGTAGAACCTGGAATACCGTAATAAACCCTGAAAAAGTTAAAAAATGAGAAAATCATGTAGTAGGACCCAGAATATGGTGAGAAATCCTGAAAAAAGTCGAAAAATGAGAAAATCACGCAGTAGGACCTGGAAGCTGGTGAGAAACCCGGAAAAAGTCGAAAAATGAGAAAATCAAACTGTAGGACCTGGAATATGTTGAGAAACCCTGAACAATACGAAAAAGGCAAAAATCACACTCTAGGACTTGGAATATGATGAGAAACCGTGAAAAAGTCAAAAAATGAAAAAATCACACTGTAGTACCTGGAATATGGTGAGAAACACTAAAAAAGTATTAAAATGAGAAAATCACCCAGTAGGACCTGGAATGAGGTGAGAAACCCTGAAACAGTCGAAATATAAGAAAATCAAACTTGTAGTACATGCAATATGGTGACAAACACTGAAAAAGTCGAAAAATGAGAATATCACACTCTAGGATTTGGAATATGATGAGAAACCCTGAAAAATTCAAAAAATGAGAAAATCACACTGTAGGACTTGGAATATGGTGAGAAACCCTCAAAAAGTCGAAAAATGAGAAAATCATGCACTAGGATCCAGAATATGATGAGAAACACAGAAAAAGTCTTAAAATGAGAAAATCACACTGTAGGACCTGGAATATGGTAAGAAACCCTGAAAATGTCGAAAAATGAGAAAATGACACTGTAGGAGCTGGAATATGGTGAGAAGTCAAGAAAAAGTCAAAAAAAAAAAAAAAGAAATACACACTTGTAGGACTTGCAATATGGTGAGAGACCCTGAAAAAGACTTAAAATGAGAAAATCACACTGTAGGACTTGGGATATGGTGAGAAACACTGAAAAGGTCGAAAAATAAGAAAATCAAACTGTAGTACCTGGTATATGGTGAGAAACACTAAAAAAGTATTAAAATGAGAAAATCACACAGTAGGACCTGGAATATGGTGAGAAACCCTGAAACAGTTCAAAAATAAGAAAATAAAACTTGTAGTACATGCAATATGGTGAGAAACACTGAAAAAGTCGAAAAATGAGAATATCACACTCTAGGACTTGGAATATGATGAGAAACCCAGAAAAAGTCTAAAAATGAGAAAATCACACTGTAGGATTTGGAATATGGTGAGAAACCCTGAAAAAGTCGAAAAATGAGAAAATCAAACTGTAGTACCTAGAATATGGTGAGAAACACTGAAAAAGTCTAAAAATAAGATAAAACTTGTAGTACCTGAAATATGATGAGAAACCCTGAAAAAGTCAAAAAATTAGAAAATCAAATTGTAGGAACTGGAATATGCTGAGAATCCCTGAAAAATTCGAAAAATGCGAAAATCACACTCTAGGACTTGGAATACGATGAGAAACCCTGAAAAAGTCAAAAAAAGAGAAAATCACACTGTAGTACCTGGAATATGGTGAGAAACACTGAAAAAGTCTAAAAATAAGATAAAACTTGTAGTACCTGAAATATGGTGAGGAACCCTAAAAAAGTCGAAAAATGAGAAAATCACACTGTAGGACTTCGAATATGATGAGAAACCGTGAAAAAGTAAAAAAATGAGAAAAATACACTGTAGGAGCTGGAATATGGAGAGAAACCCTGAAAAGGTTAAAAAATTAGAATATCACAATTGTAGGACCTCCAATATGGTGAGAAACCCTGAAAAAGTTGAAAAATGAGAAAACCACACTGTAGGACCTGGAATATGGTGAGAAACACTGAAAAATTCAAAAAATGAGAAAATCACACAGTAGGACCTAAATATGGTGAGAAACCGTGAAACAGTCGAAATATAAGAAAATCAAACTTGAAGTACCTGCAATATGGTGAGAAACCCTGAAAAAGTCGAAAAATGAAAAAATCACACTGTAGGATTTGGAATATGATGAGAAACCATGAAAAAGTCAAAAATGAGAAAAATATACTGTAGGAGTTGTAATGTGGTGAGAAAAACTGAAAAAGTCGAAGAATAAGAAAATCACACAAGTAGGACCTCCAATATGGTGAGAAACCCTGAAAAAGTCGAAAAATGAGAAAATTACAGAGTAGGACATGGAATATGGTAAGAAACCCTTTAAAAGTCGGAAAAAGAGAAAATCACACTGTAGGATTTGGAATATGATGAGAAAACCTGAAAAAGTCAAAAAATGAGAAAATCACACTGTAGTACCTGGAATATTGTGAGAAAACACTGAAAAAGTCTAAAAATGAGAAAATCACACAGTAGGACTTGGAATATGGTGAGAAACCCTGAAACAGTCGAAAAATAAGAAAATCAAACTTGTAGTACCTGCAATATGGTGAGAAAACCTGAAAAAGTCGACAAATAAGAAAATCATACTGTAGGACCTGCAATAGGGTGAGAAATTCTGAAAAAGTCAAAAAATGAGAAAATCACACTGTAGGACTTGGAATATGATGAGAAAACCTGAAAAAATCTAAAAATGAGAAAATCACACTGTAGGAGCTGGAATATGGTGAGAAACCCTGAAAAGTCAAAAAAAGAGAAAAATCACACTGTAGGACCTGGAATATGGTGAGAAAACATGAAAAATTCAAAAAGGAGAAAATCACACTCTAGGACTTGGAATATGATGAGAAAACCTGAAAAAGTCCAAAAATGAGAAAATCACACTGTAGGACTTCGAATATGGTGAGAAACTCTGAAAAAGTCAAAAAATGAGAAAATCACCCTGTAGGACTTGGAATATGGTGAGAAACCCTGAAAAAGTCAAAAAATGTGAAAAATCACACTGTAATACATGGAATATGGTGAGAAACTCTGAAAAAGTCGCAAATTAGAAAATGACAGTGTAGGACCTGGAATATGTTGAGAAAACCTGAAATATTCAAAAAATGAGAAAATGACAATGTAGAACCTGGAATAAGTAAGAAACCCCGAAAATTTTAAAAAAAGAGAAAATCGCACTGTAGGACCTGGAATATGGTGAGAAACAGTGAAAAAGTCAAAAAATGAGAATATCACACTCTAGGACTTGGAATATGGTGAGAAACCCTGAAAAACTCAAAACATGAGAAATTCATGCAGTAGGACCCAGAATATGGTGAGAAACCCTGAAAGAAGTCGGAAAATGAGAAAATCAGGCAGTAGGACTTGGAAGCTAGTGAGAAACCCTGAAAAAGACGAAAAGTGAGAATAACAAACTGTAGGACCTGGAATATGTTGAGAAACCCTGAAAAATTCGAAAAAAGCAAAAATCACACTCTAGGACTTGGAATGTGATGAGAAATCCTGAAAAAGTAAAAAAATGAGAAAATCACACTGTAGTTCCTGGAATATGGTAAAAAAGTATTAAAATGAGAAAATCACACAGTAGGACCTGGAATATGGTGAGAAACTCTGAAAAAGTCGAAAACATGAGAAAATCACTCAGTAGCCTGGAATATGGTGAGAAACCCTGAAAAAGTCGAAAAATGAGAAAATCACGCAGTAGTACCTGGAATATGGTGAGAAACACTGAAAAAGTCTTAAAATGAGAAAATCACACTGTAGGACCTGGAATATGGTGAGAAACTCTGAAAATGTCGAAAAATAAGAAATTCACACTTGTAGGACCTGCAATATGGTGAGAAACCCTGAAAAAGTCAAAAAATGAGAAAATCACATTGTAGGACTTGGAATAAAATGAGAAACCGTGAAAAAGACAAAAAATGACAAAAGTACACGGTAGGAGATGGAATATGGAGAGAAACCGTTAAAAAGTAGAAAAATAAGATATACACACTTGTAGGACATGCAATATGGTGAGAGACCCTGAAAAAGTCTTAAATGAGAAAATCACACTGTAGTACCTGGAATATGGTGAGAAACCCTGAAAAAGTCCAAAAATAAGAAATTCACACGTGTAGGACCTGCAATATGGTGAGAAACCCTGAAAAAGTTGAAAAATGAGAAAATCACACTGTAGGACTTGGAATAAGATGAGACACCCTGAAAAATTCAAAAAATGAGAAAATTTCACTGTAGGACTTGGATTAAGATGAGAAACCCTGAAAAAGTTGAAAAATGAGAAAATCACAATGTAGAAGATGGAATATGGTGAGCAATCCTGAAAAAGTCAAAAAATGAGAAAATCACACTGTGGAACCTGGAATATGGTGAGAAACTCTGAAAAAGGCGAAAAATTGGAAAAATCACACTCTAGGACTTGGAATATGATGAGAAACCCTGAAAAAGTCAAAAATGAGAAAATCAGACTGTAGTAGCTGGAATATGGTGAGAAACATTGAAAAAGTCTCAAAATGAGAAAATCACACAGTTGGACCTGCAATATGGTGAGAAAAACTGAAATAGTCGAAAAATAAGAAAATCAACCTCGTAGTCCCTGCAATATGGTGAGAAACCCTGAAAAATTCCAAAAATGAGAAAATCACACTGTAAGATTTAGAATATGATGAGAAACACTGAAAAAGTCAAAAAATGAGAAAAATACACTGTAGAAGCTGGAATATGGTGAGTAAACCCTGAAAAAGTCGAAAAATAAGAAAATCACACTTGTAGAACCTCCAATATGTTGAGAAACCCTGAAAAAGTCTTAAAATGAGAAAAATCACACTGTAGGACTTGGAATAAGATGAGAAACCCTAAAAAAGTCGAAAAATGAGAAAAATACACTGAAGGAGTTGGAATATGTTGAGAAACCCTGAAAAAGTCTTAAAATGAGAAAATCGCACTGTAGGACCTGGAATATGGTGAGAAACCCTGAAATATCGAAAAATAAGAAAATCAAACTTGTAGTACCTGTAATATGGTGAGAAACCCTGAAAAAGTCAAAAAATGAGAAAATCACAATATAGGACTTGGAATAAGATGAGAATCTGTGAAAAAGACAAAAAAAATGACAAAAACACACTATAGGAGCTTGAATATGGTGAGAAACCCTGAAAAAGTCCAAAAATAAGAAATTCACACTTGTAGGACCTGCAATATGGTGAGAAACCCTGAAAAAGTCGAAGAATGAGAAAATCACACTGTAGGAGTTGGAATATGGTGAGAAACCCTGAAAAAGTCAAAAAATGAGAAAATCATGGACTAGGACCCAGAATATGATGAGAAACACAGAAAAAGTCTTAAAATGAGAAAATCACACTGTAGGACCTGGAATATGGTAAGAAACCCTGAAAATGTCGAAAAATGAGAAAATGACACTGTAGGAGCTGGAATATGGTGAGAAGTCCTGAAAAAAGCCAAAAAAAAAAAAAAAAAAAAAAAAAAAAAAAGAAATACAAACTTGTAGGACTTGTAGGACTTGCA
>NW_028227450.1:109035-135432 GCF_978045245.1 Mus caroli | reverse complement strand
TTCGACTTTTTCAGGGTTTCTCACCATATTCCAACTCCTACAGTGTGATTTTCTCATTCTTCGACTTTTTCAGGGTTTCTCACCATATTGCAGGTCCTACAAGTGTGAATTTCTTATTTTTGGACTTTTTCAGGGTTTCTCACCATATTCAAGCTCCTATAGTGTGTTTTTGTCATTTTTTTGTCTTTTTCACAGATTCTCATCTTATTCCAAGTCCTATATTGTGATTTTCTCATTTTTTGACTTTTTCAGGGTTTCTCACCATATTACAGGTACTACAAGTTTGATTTTCTTATTTTTCGATATTTCAGGGTTTCTCACCATATTCCAGGTCCTACAGTGCGATTTTCTCATTTTAAGACTTTTTCAGGGTTTCTCAACATATTCCAACTCCTTCAGTGTATTTTTCTCATTTTTCGACTTTTTTAGGGTTTCTCATCTTATTCCAAGTCCTACAGTGTGATTTTTCTCATTTTAAGACTTTTTCAGGGTTTCTCAACATATTGGAGGTTCTACAAGTGTGATTTTTCTTATTTTTCGACTTTTTCAGGGTTTACTCACCATATTCCAGCTTCTACAGTGTATTTTTCTCATTTTTTTGACTTTTTCAGTGTTTCTCATCATATTCTAAATCTTACAGTGTGATTTTCTCATTTTTGGAATTTTTCAGGGTTTCTCACCATATTGCAGGGACTACGAGGTTGATTTTCTTATTTTTCGACTGTTTCAGTTTTTCTCACCATATTGCAGGTCCAACTGTGTGATTTTCTCATTTTGAGACTTTTTCAATGTTTCTCACCATATTCCAGCTACTACAGTCTGATTTTCTCATTTTTGACTTTTTCAGGGTTTCTCATCATATTCCAAGTCCTAGAGTGTGATTTTTTCCAATTTTTCGCCTTTTTCAGAGTTTCTCACCATATTCCAGGTTCCACAGTGTGATTTTCTCATTTTTTGACTTTTTCAGGATTGCTCACCATATTCCATCTTCTACATTGTGATTTTCTCATTTTTCAACTTTTTCAGGGTTTCTCATCTTAATCCAAGTCCTACAGTGAAATTTTCTCATTTTTTGAATTTTTCAGGGTGTCTCATCTTATTCCAAGTCCTACAGTGTGATTTTCTCATTTTTCAACTTTTTCAGGGTTTCTCACCATATTGCAGGTCCTACACGTGTGAATTTCTTATTTTTGGACTTTTTCAGGGTTTTCTCACCATATTCCAGGTACTACAGTGTGATTTTCTCATTTAAGACTTTTTCAGGGTCTCTCACCATATTGCATGTCCTACAAGTGTGTATATCTTATTTTTCTACTTTTTAACGGTTTCTCTCCATATTCCATCTCCTACCGTGTACTTTTGTCATTTTTTGTCTTTTTCACGGTTTCTCATTTTATTCCAAGTCCTACAATGTGATTTTCTCATTTTTTGACTTTTTCAGGGTTTCTCACCATATTGCAGGTCCTACAAGTGTGAATTTCTTATTTTTCGACATTTGTCAGAGTTTCTCACCATATTCCAGGTCCTACAGTGTGATTTTCTCATTTTAAGACTTTTTCAGTGTTTCTCACCATATTCCAGGTACTACTGCGTGATTTTCTCATTTTTCGACTTTTTCAGGGTTTCTCACCATATTCCAGGCTACTGAGTGATTTTCTCATGTTTTCGACTTTTTCAGAGTTTCTCACCATATTCCAGGTCCTACTGTGTGATTTTCTCATTTTAATACTTTTTTACCATATTCCAGGAACTACAGTGTGATTTTCTCATTTTTTTACTTTTTCAGGATTTCTCATCACATTCCAAGTCCTAGAGTGTGATTTTTGCTTTTTTCGAATTTTTCAGGGTTTCTCAACATATTCCAGGTCCTACAGTTTGTTATTCTCACTTTTCGTCTTTTTCAGGGTTTCTCACTAGCTTCCAAGTCCTACTGCCTGATTTTCTCATTTTCCGACTTCTTTCAGGGTTTCTCACCATATTCTGGGTCCTACTGCATGAATTTCTCATGTTTTTACTTTTTCAGGGTTTCTCACCATATTCCAAGTCCTAGAGTGTGATATTCTCATTTTTTGACTTTTTCACTGTTTCTCACCATATTCCAGGTCCTACAGTGCGATTTTCTCTTTTTTTAAAATTTCGGGGTTTCTTACTTATTCCAGGTTCTACATTGTCATTTTCTCATTTTTTGAATATTTCAGGTTTTCTCAACATATTCCAGGTCCTACACTGTCATTTTCTAATTTGCGACTTTTTCAGAGTTTCTCACCATATTCCATGTATTACAGTGTGATTTTTCACATTTTTTTGACTTTTTCAGGGTTTCTCACCATATTCCAAGTCCTACAGGGTGATTTTCTCATTTTTTGACTTTTTCAGAGTTTCTCACCATATTCGAAGTCCTACAGTGTGATTTTCTCATTTTTGGACTTTTTCAGGTTTTCTCATCATATTCCAAGTCCTAGAGTGTGATTTTCTCCTTTTTGAATTTTTCATGTTTTCTCACCATATTCCAGGTCCTACAGTGTGATTTTTCTCTTTTTTTGACTTTTCAGGGTTTCTCACCATATTCCAGCTCCTACAGTGTGATTTTCTCATTTTTAGATTTTTTCAGGTTTTCTCATCATATTCCAAGTCCTACAGTGTGATTTTCTCATTTTTTGACTTTTTCAGAATTTCTCACCCTATTGCAGGTCCTACAGTATGATTTTCTTATTTGTCGACTTTTTCAGGTTTTCTCACCATATTGCAGGTACTACAAGTTTGATTTTCTTATTTTTCGACTGTTTCAGGGTTTCTCACCATATTCCAAGTCCTACTGTGTGATTTTCTCATTTTTAGACTTTTTCAGTGTTTTCTCACAATATTCCAGGTACTACAGTGTGATTTTCTCATTTTTTGACTTTTTCAGGTTTTCTCATCATATTCCAAATCCTACAGTGTGATTTTCTCTTTTTCCGACTTTTAAAGGGTTTCTTACCATATTCCATGTCCTACTCTGTAATTTTCTCATTTTTCGACTTTTTCAGGGTTTCTCACCATATTGGAGGTCCTACTTGTGTGATTTTCTTATTCTTCGACTTTTTCAGTTTTTCTCACCACATTACAACTCCTACAGTATATTTTTCTCATTTTTGACTTTTTCATGGTTTCTCATCATATTCCAAATCCTACAGTGTGATTTTTTCATTTTTCGACTTTTTCAGGGTTTCTCACCATATTGCAGGTACTTCAAGTTTGATTTTCTTATATTTCGACTGTTTCACGGTTTCTCACCATATTTAGGTCCTACTGTGTGATTTTCTCATTTTTTGAATTTTTCAGTGTTTCTCACCATATTCCAGGTCCTACAGTGTGGTTTTCTCATTTTTCAACTTTTTCAGGGTTTCTCACCATATTGGAGGTCCTACAATTGTGATATTCTAATTTTTTAACCTTTTCAGGGTTTCTCTCCATATTCCAGCTCCTACAGTGTATTTTTCTTATTTTTTTACTTTTTCACGGTTTCTCATCATATTCGAAGTCCTACAGTGTGATTTTCTCATTTTTCGACTTTTTTAGGGTTCCTCACCATATTTCAGGTACTACAAGTTTTATCTTATTTTTAGACTTTTTCAGTGTTTCTCACCATATTCCAGGTACTACAGTGTGATTTTCTCATTTTTTGACTTTTTCAGGGTTTCTCATCGTATTCCAAGTCCTAGAGTGTGATTTTCGCATTTTTCGAATTTTTCAGGGATTCTCAGCATATTCCAGTTCCTACAATTTGATTTTCTAATTTTTTGACTTTTTCAGGGTTTCTCATCATATTTCAGGTACTACAAGTTTTATCTTATTTTTAGACTTTTTCAGTGTTTCTCACCATATTCTAGGTACTACAGTTTGATTTTCTCATTTTTCGACTTTTTCAGGGTTTCTCACCATATTCCAAATCCTACAGTGTGATTTTCTCATTTTTAGACTTTTTCTGGTTTTCTCATCATATTCCAAGTCCTAGAGTGTGATATTCTCATTTTTCGACTTTTTCAGTGTTTCTCACCATATTGCATGTACTACAAGTTTTATTTTCTTATTTTTGAACTGTTTCAGGGTTTCTCACCATATTCCAGGTCCTACTGTGTGATTTTCTCATTTTAATACTTTTTTAGTGTTTCTCACCATATACCAGGTACTACAGTTTGATTTTCTAATTTTTCGACCTTTTCAGTGTTTCTCACCATATCCCAAGTCCTACAGTGTGATTTTCTCATTTTAAGTCTTTTTCAGGGTCTCTCACCATATTGCAAGTCCTACAAGTGTGTATTTCTTTTTTTTTTTTTTGACTTTTTCTTGACTTCTCACCATATTCCAGCTCCTACAGTGTCATTTTCTCATTTTTCGACATTTTCAGGGTTTCTTACCATATTCCAGGTCCTACAGTGTGATTTTCTCATTTTAAGACTTTTTCTGTGTTTCTCATCATATTCTGGATCCTAGTGCATGATTTTCTCATTTTTCGACTTTTTGAGGGTTTCTCACCATATTCCAAGTCCTACAGTGTGATTTTCTCATTTTTTGAATTTTTCAGGGTTTCTCATCATATTCCAAATCCTAGAGTGTGATATTCTCATTTTTCGACTTTTTCAGTGTTTGTCACCATATTGCATGTACTACAAGTTTGATTTTCTTATATTTCGACTGTTTCAGGGTTTCTCACCTCATTCCAGGTCCTACTGGGTGATTTTCTCATTTTAATACTTTTTTAGTGTTTCTCACCATATTCCAGGTACTACAGTGTGATTTTTTCATTTTTTGACTTTTTCACGGTTTCTCATCATATTCCAAGTCCTAGAGTGTGATTTTTGCCTTTTTCGTATTTTTCAGGGTTTCTCAACATATTCCAGGTCCTACAGTTTGATTTTCTCATTTTTCGACTTTTTCCGGGTTTCTCACCAGCTTCCAGGTCCTACTGCGAGATTTTCTCATTTTTCGACTTTTTTTTAGGATTTCTCACCATATTCTGGGTCCTACTACATGATTTTCTCATTTTTTAACTTTTTCAGGGTTTATTACGGTATTCCAGGTTCTACATTGTCATTTTCTCATTTTTCGAATATTTCAGGTTTTCTCAACATATTCCAGGCCCTACACTGTCATTTTATAATTTGCGACTTTTTCAGAGTTTCTACCCATATTCCATGTACTACAGTGTGATTTTTCGCATTTTTTGACCTTTTCAGGGTTTCTCACCATATTCCAGGTCCTAAGGTGTGATTTTCTCATTTTAAGACTTTTTCAGTATTTTTCACCATATTCCAAGTACTACAGTGTGATTTTCTATTTTAAGACTTTTTCAGTGTTTCTCACCAAATCCCAGGTCCTACTGCGTGATTTTCTCATTTTTCGACTTTTTCAGGGTTTCTCATCATATTCCAAGTCCTACAGTGTGATTTTCTCATTTTTCGACTTTTTCAGGGTTTCTCACCATATTCCAAGTCCTACAGTGTGATTTTCTCATTTTTTGACTTTTTCAGGGTTTCTCAACATATTCCAAGTCCTAGAGTGTGATTTTTGCTTTTTTCGAATTTTTCAGGGTTTCTCACCATATTCCAGATCCTACAGATTGATTTTCTCATTTTTCGACTTTTTCAGGGTTTCTCACCAGCTTCCAGGTCCTACTGAGTGATTTTCTTATTTTTTGACTTTTTTTTCAGGGTTTCTCACCATATTCTGGGTCCTACTGCATGATTTTCTCCTTTTTCGACATTTTCAGGGTTTCTCACCATATTCCAAGTCCTAGAGTGTGATATTCTCATTTAAGACTTTTTCAGTGTTTCTCACCATATTCCAGGTACTCCTGCATGCTTTTCTCATTTTTCGACTTTTTCAGGGTTTCTCACCATATTCCAAATCCTACAGTGTGATTTTTCATTTTTTGACTTTTTCAGGGTTACTCATCTTATTCCAAGCCACACCCATCTTTAAATTTTTAGAAGAAAATGTGAGGCTGTGTTTATATACATCATATGCAGATCGTAAGAGGGATTTAGAATCTCCAGAATCTGACACCCTCTTCTGGAGTGTCTAAAGATAGCTACAGTTTACTTATATCTAATAAATAAATAAATAAATAAATAAATAAATAAATAAATATATAAATAAACATTTTTTTAAAAAGGATAAGAAAGAAAGAAAGACCAGGCAGGCCTGCCATCCTTATCTCTGTCTGTCTGTATGTCTGTCTGTCTGTCTGATACCCTGGAACTGGAGAAGGGCCACCATATAGTTGCTGGTAGTTGATCCCAGATTCTCTAGAAGAGGAGACAATGCTGTTAATTGTTTTGTTTTGTTTTTCACTGTTTTTTTTATTACATATTTTCCTCAATTACATTTCCAATGCTATCCCAAAAGTCCCCCATACCTCCCCCCACTTCCCTACCCTCCCATTCTTCTCAGTGGCCCCACACATCTTTAAATTTTTTGAAGTATACGTGAGTCTGTGTTTATGTACATAATATGCAGGCCAAAAGAGGGATTTAGATTCTCCAGAATCTGACACCGTCTTCTGGAGTGTCTGAAGACAGCTAGAGTGTACTTATATCTAATAAATACATAAATAAAAAAATAAGCAAACATTTTTTCAAAAGGATAAGAAAGAAAGAAAGACCAGGCAAGCCTGCCATCCTTATCTCTGTCTGTCTGTCTGACAGTCTGTCTGATCCCCTGGAACTGGAGGTGGGCCACTATATAGTTGCTGATAGTTGATACCAGGTTCTCTGGAAGTGGAGACAGTGATGGTAATTGTTGAGCCCTTTCAGTGGTCCCACCAATCTTTAAATTTTTAGAAGTATATGTGAGGCTGTGTTTATGTACATCATATGCAGACCATAAGAGGGATTTAGATTCTCCAGAATCTGAAACCCTCTTCTGGAGTGTCTGAAGGCAGCTACAGTGTACTTATATCTAATAAATAAATAAATAAATAAATAAATAAATAAATAAATAAACATTTTTTTTAAAGGATAAGAAATAAAGAAAGACCAGGCAGGCCTGGCATCCTTATCTCTGTCTGTCTGTCTGTTTGTCTTTCTGATCCACTGGAACTGGAGATGGGCCACAATATAGTTGCTGGTAGTTGATCCCAGGTTCTCTGGAAGAGGAGACAATGCTGTTAATTGTTGAGCCCTTTCAGTGGCCCCACACATCTTTAAATTTTTGGAAGTAAATTTGAGTCTGTGTTTATGTACATCATATGCACACCATAAGAGGGATTTAGATTATCCAGAATCTGACACCCTCTCCTGGAGTGTCTGAAGACCGCTAAAGTGTACTTATATTTAATAAATACATAAATAAATAAATAAACATTTTTAAAAAGGATGAGAAAGAAAAAAAACCAGGCAGGCCTGCCACCCTTGTCTGTCTGTCTGTCTGTCTTTCTGTCTGATACCTTAGAACTGGAGATGAGCCACCATATAGTTGCTGGTAGTTGATCCCAGGTTGTCTGGAAGAGGAGATAATGCTGTTAATTGTTGAGCCCTTTCAGTGACCCCATACATCTTTAAATTTTTGAAGTATATGTGAGGCTGTGTTTATGTACATCATATACAGACCATAAGAGGGATTTAGATTCTTCAGAATCTGACACCATCTTCTGGAGTGTCTGAAGACAGACACAGTGTACTTATATCAAATAAATAAATAAGTAAATAAATAAATAAATAAATATATATATATATAAATAAACATTTTTTAAAAAGGATAAGAAAGAAAGAAAGACCAGGGAGGCCTGCCTTCCTTATCTCTGTCTCTCTGTCTGTCTGTCTGTCTATCTGTCTGATACCCTGGAACTGGAGATGGGCCACCATATAGGTGCTGGAAGTTGAACCCAGGTTCTCTGGAAGAGGAGACAATGCGGTTAATTGTTGAGCCCTTTCAGTGGCTCCACCCATCTGTAAATTTTTAGAAGTATATGTGAGGCTGTGTTTATGTACATCATATGCAGACCATAAGAGGGATTTAGATTCTCCAGAATCTGACACCCTCTTCTGGAGTGTCTGAAGATAGCTACAGTGTACTTTTATCTAATAAATACATAAATAAGTAAATAAACATTTCTTAAAAAGGATAAGAAAGAAAGACCAGGCAGGCCTGCCATCGTTATCTCTATATGTCTGTCTGTCTGTCTCTCTGTCTGATCCTCTGGAACTGGAGATGGGCCACCATATAGTTGCTGGTAGTTGATCCCAGGTTCTCTGGAAGAGGAGACAATGCTGTTAATGGTTGAGCCCATACAGTGGCCCCACACATCTTTAATTTTTGGAAGTAAATGTGAGTCTGTGTTTATGTACATCATATTCAGACCATAAGAGGGATTTAGATTCTCCAGAATCTGACACCTTCTTCCTGATGTCTGAAGACAGCTACAGTGTACTTATATCTAATAAATACATAAATAAATAAATAAACATTTCTTAAAAAGGATAAGAAAGAAAGAAAGACGAAGCAGGCCTGCCATCCTTATCTCTATCTGTCTGTATGTCTGTCTCTCTGTCTGATCCCCTGGAACAGGAGATGGGCCACCATATAGTTGCTGGTAGTTGATCTCAGGTTCTCTGGAAGTGGAGACAATGCTGTTAATTTTTGAGCCGTTCAGTGGCAACACCCATCTTTAATTTTTAGAAGTAAATGTGAGGCTGTGTTTATGTACATCATATGCAGACCATAAGAGGGATTTAGATTCTCCAGAAACTGACACTCTCTTCTGGAGTGTCTGAAGACAGCTACAGTGTACTTATATCTAATAAATACATAAATAAATAAATAAATAAATAAATAAGCATTATTAAAAAGGATAAGAAAAAAAAGAAAGACCAGGAAGGCCTGCCATCCTTATCTCTGTCTGTCTGTCTGTCTGTCTGATACCCTGGAACTGGAGTGGGCCACCATATAGTTGCTGGTAGTTGATCCCAGATTCTCTGCAAGAGGAGACAAGGCTGTAAATTTTTGAGCCCTTTCAGTGGCACCACCCATCTTTAAATTTTTAGAAGTATTTGTGAGGCTGTGTTTATGTACATCATATGCAGACCATAAGAGGGATTTACATTCTCCAGAATCTGATCCCTCTTCGGAGTGTCTGAAGACAGCTACAGGTTACTTATATCTAATAAATACATAAATAAATTAACATGTTTTAAAAAGGATAAGAAAGAAAGAAAAACCAGGCAGGCCTGCCATCCTTGTCTGTTTGTCTGTCTGTCTGTCTGATCCCCTGAAACTGGAGATGGGCCACCATATTTTTGCTGGTACTTGATCCCAGGTTCTCTGGAAGAGGAGACAATGCTGTTAATTGTTGAGCCCTTACAGTGGCCCCACCCATCTTTAAATTTTTAGAAGTATATGTGAGGCTGTGTTTATGTACATCATATGCAGACCATAAGAGGGATTTAGATTCTCCAGAATCTGACACACTCTTCTGGAGTGTCTGAAGACAGCTACAATGTACTTATATCTAATAAATACATAAATAAAGAAATAAACATGTTTTAAAAAGGATAAGAAAGAAAGAAAGACCAGGCAGGCCTGCCATCCTTATCTCTGTCTGTCTGTCTGTCTGTCTGATCCCCGGGAACTGGAGATGGGCTACCTTATAGTTGCTGGTAGTTGATCCCAGGTTCTCTGGAAGAGGAGACAATGCTGTTAATTGTTGAGCCCTTTCAGTGGCCCCACCCATCTTTAAATTTTTAGAAGTATATGTGAGGCTGTGTTTTTGTACATCATATGCAGACCATAAGAGGGATTTAGATTCTCCAGAAACTGACACACTCTTCTGGAGTGTCTGAAGACAGCTACAGTGTACTTATATCTAATAAATACATACATACATAAATAAATAAATAAATGAATAAACATTTTTTAAAAGGGATAAGGAAGAAAGAAAAACCAGGCAGGCCTTCCATCCTTGTCTGTCTTTCTCTCTGTCTGTCTGTCTTGCCTAGCCCCTTGTGTAGCCTAGCCTAGCCCCTTGCCTTGCCTAGCCTAGCCCAGCCCTGCCTTGCCTAGCCCTGCCTAGCCCTGTCTTTAACCAGGCTGGCCTCGAAGTCAGAAACTGACTGCTTCTGCCTCCAGAGTGCTCTCATTAAGAGCTCAAGCCACCACTGACTGTTGGGTTTTCTAAGTCTTACATAGGTATGGTCTGTTTCTCAGCTGTGAAACCCTAATTAACACATGTAGTCTGTCCTAGGTCAGCCATAGCTACAGACTGAGGCCTTTTCTAAAACAAAACAAAAGAAAACAAAAAATAGAAATAATAAAATAAATAAATTAAGCAACCACATGATAACTTTTCTTTGTTTCAATGATACTCAGAGCTTGAAGCAGTTCACCCATGAGACCTCAGCTCCGGACATTGAGGCTGTTTCCCTAACAAGTATTATGGCTGAACCTGAGGGGTTCTACTGCTGATTTGTGTCCCCCTCTTTAAAATAATAGTTGTTTTCAAAGGCTGCAGGTTCTTAGCACTGTTCCTTGTTACAGTTGAGTCACAGCCCTGAAAGTTCAGTGGTAGTTAAAGGCACTGAGAAGGGCTTCCTCTAGACATCAAAGACCAAGTCTTTGTTATTAAAAAGTTAATCTGGATTGCCCCACCCCCTGGCATCCTTAGAATTCCTAGAAAGGAAGGCAGGGACCTGGGCAGAAGGGTGCAAGTCTACTGCTGTTTGTAAGTGGTAACAGAAAGCTTTCTCTTTTTGGTACCCTACCCCAAGTTACACTGTCACTTCTTTTTCCTAGTTGTTGTTTTGTCGGTTTATTCTCAACATAGACCCTTTTCCTTCCTAACTTTGGCTGTCCTGAACCTTACTGTCCTTGAACTCAGTGATTTGCCTGTCTTGCTGGGATGAAACTGTGAGCTACCATCCAGAAGGAAGCACCCTGCTGAGGTTAGATTGGGGTCTCTTCCATTTTCCTCTATGAACATGCATATGGCAGGCCTGTTCTTTCTTTTTTACTTTTCCTTTTCTTTTTAAAGATTTATATATTTATTATATTTAAGTATGCTGTAGCTATCTTCAGACAGTCCAGAAGAGGGTGTCAGATTCTGAAGAATCTAAATCATTCCTATTGTCTGCATATGATGTATATAAACACAGCCTCACATATACTCAAAAAAAAAAAAAAAGAAAGATGTGGCTACAGAGAGGGCTCAACAATTAAGAGCATTGTCTCCTCTTCCAGAGAACCTGGGCTCAATTACCAGTATTATATATGGTGGCCCATCTCCAGTTCCAGGGGATCTAATACTCTGTTCTGGAGTCTGTGGGCACAGCATACACATGCAAAACATTCTTACACAATCATTGAGAGAGGAGAGAGAGGGGTTGAGAGAGAGGGGAGGTAATCATACCTCCTGACGAGTTTGAAGACCTGAGCTTCATCACTCACACAAATAAATAAATGCAAAATATTTTTAAAAAATAAACTCTGCCATTGCCCTTTAAAAATTCCTAGAAAACAAGTTTTATAAGCAACAGTTATATTTACTATATCTAAAGTACAGTCATGAGCATATTCTCTAAATAGAAAAAGGCCTGTTAGTCTTAGAAATGGAAAAGACAAACCAAGGAAGGTTTGCAATTACATAATGAGGCAGCTCAGCCCAGCTCTTAGGTTGGAAATAAGACTGGAGAATAGGATACACCTGAAGACAGCCAGCCATTGCTTTTTGTTTTGGAGGCTGAAAGGATACACCTGAAGACAGCCAATGCTGTGTGATGGTGATCTGGTATTTTTTTTTTAATTTTTAAAAACTTTAACACTTTTTATAAAACCTTTTTCTTTCTTTCTTTCTTTCTTTCTTTCTTTCTTTCTTCCTTTCTTTCTTTCTGTCTTTCTTTCTTTCCCTAGCCTACCCTAGCCTACCCTAGCCTACCCTAGCCTACCCTAGCCTACCCTAGCCTACCCTAGCCTACCCTAGCCTACCCTAGCCTACCCTAGCCTACCCTAACCTTCCCTAGCCTACCCTAGCCTACCCTAGCCTACCCTAGCCTTGCCTAGCCTACCCTAGCCTTCCCTAGCCTTCCCTAGCCTTCCCTAGCCTTCCCTAGCCTTCCCTAGCCCTGCCTAACCCTGTCTTTCACCAGGGTGGCCTCGAACTCAGAAACTGACTGCCTATGCCTACAGAGTGCTCTCATTAAGAGCTTGAGCCACCACTGAAGGTATGCAGACCATAAGAGGGATTTAGATTTTCCTGAATTTGACACCCTCTTCTTGAGTGTCTGAAGACAGCTACTGTGTACTTATATCTAATAAATACATAAATAAATAATTAAATAAACATTTTTTAAAAGGATAAGAAAGAAAGAAAAGGCAGGCCTGCCCTCCTTAGCTCTGTCTGCCTGTCTGTCTGTCTGATCCCTGAGAAATGGAGATGGGACACCATATAGTTGCTAGTAGTTGATCCCAGGTTCTCTGGAAGAGGAGACAATGCTGTTAATTGTTGAGCTTTTTCAGTGGCCCCACCCTTCTTTAAATTTTTGAAGTATATGTGAGGCTCTCTTTAGGTACACCATGTGCAGACCATAAGAGGGATTTAGATTCTCCAGAATCTGACACCCTCTTCTGGAGTGTCTGAAAACAGCTACAGTGTACTTATATCGAATAAATGAATAAATAAATAAATAAATAAATAAATAAATAAATAAATAAATAAATAAACATTTTTTAAAAAGGATAAGAAAGAAAGAAGACCTGGCAGGCCTGCCATCCTTATCTCTGTCTGTTTGTCTGTCTGTCTGTCTGAACCTCTGGAACTGCATATGGGCCACCATATATTTGCTGTTAGTTTTTCCCAGGTTCTCTGGAAGAGGAGACAATGCTGTTAATTGTTGAGCCCTTTCAGTGGCCCCACCCATCTTTAAATGTTTAGAAGTATTTGTGAGGCTGTGATTATGTACATCATATGCAGACCATAAGAGGGATTTAGATTCTCCAGAATCTGACACCCTTTTCTGGACTGTCTGAAGACAGCTACAGTGTACTTATATCAAATAAATACATAAATAAATAAATAAATAAATAAATAAATAAATAAATAAATAAACATTTTTTAAAGAGGATAAGTAAGAAAGAAAGACCTGGCAAGCGTGCCATCCTTATCTCTGTCTGTCTGTCTGTCTGTCTGATCCCCTGGAACTGCAGATGGTCCACCATATAGTTGCTGGTAGTTGATCCCAGGTTCTCTGGAAGAGTAGACAATGATGTTAATGGTTGAGCCCTTTCAGTGGTCCCACCCATCTTGAAATTTTTATAATTATATGTGAGGCTGTGTTTATGTACATCATATGCAGACCATAAGAGGGATTTAGATTCTCTAGAATCTGACACCCTCTTCTGGAGTGTCTGAAGACAGCTACAGTGTACTTATATCTAATAAATACATAAATACATAAAAAAATAAATAAATAAACATTTTTAAAACAGGATAAGAAAGAAAGAAAGACCAGGCAGGCCTGCCATCCTTATCTCTGTCTGTCTGTCTGTCTGTCTGTCTGTCTGTCTGACAGTCTGTCTGATCCCCTGGAACTGGAGGTGGGCCACTATATAGTTGCTGATAGTTGATCCCAGGTTCTCTGGAAGTGGAGACAGTCATGGTAATTTTTGAGCCCTCTCAGTGGCCCCACACATCTTTAAATTTTTAGAAGTATACGTGAGTCTGTGTTTATGTACATCATATGCAGGCCATAAGAGGGAATTAGATTCTCCAGACTCTGACACCCTCTTCTGGAGTGTCTGAAGACAGCTACAGTGTACTTATATCTAATAAATACATAAATAAATAAATAAGTAAACATTTTTTCAAAAGGATAAGAAAGAAAGAAAGACCAGGCAGGCCTGCCATCCATATCTCTGTCTGTCTGTCTGTCTGTCTGTCTGTCTGTCTGATCCCCTGGAACTGTAGATGGGCCACCATATAGTTGCTGGTAGTTGAGCCGAGGTTCTCTGGAAGAGGAGACAATGCTGTTCATTGTTGAGCCCTTTCAATGGCCCCACCCATCTTTAAATATTTAGAACTGTATGTTAGGCTGTGTTTATGTACTTCATATGCAGACCATAAGAGGGATTTAGATTCTCCAGAATCTGACACCCTTTTCTGGACTGTCTGAAGACAGCTACAGTGTACTTATATCTAATAAATAAATAAATAAATAAATAAATAAATAAATAAATAAATAAATAAACATTTTTTAAACAGGATAAGTAAGAAAGAAAGACATGGCAGGCCTGCCATCCTTATCTCTGTCTGTCTGTCTGTCTGTTTGTCTGATCCCCTGGAACTGCAGATGGGCCACCATATAGTTGCTGATAGTTGATCCCAGGTTCTCTGGAAGAGGAGACAATGATGTTAATTGTTGAGCCCTTTCAGTGGTCCCACCCATCTTTAAATTTTTAGAATTATATGTGAGGCTGTGTTTATGTACATCATATGCAGATCATAAGAAGGATTTAGATTCTCCAGTATCTGACACCGTCTTCTGGAGTGTCTGCAGACAGCTACAGTGTACTTATATCTAATAAATAAATAAATAAATAAATAAATAAATAAATAAATAAATAAATATTTTTTGAAAGAATAAGAAAAAAAGAAAGACCAGGCAAACCTGCCATCCATATCTCTGTTTGTCTGTCTGTCTGTCTGTCTGTCTGATCCCATGGAACTGGAGATGAGCCACCATATAGTTGCTGGTCGTTGATCCCACGTTCTCTGGAAGAGGACATAATGCTTTTAATTGTTGAGCCCTTTCAGTGGCCCCACCCTTCATTAAATTTTTAGAAGTATATCTGAGGCTATGTTTATGTACATCATATGCAGACCAGAAGATGGTTTTAATTTCTTCAGAATCTGACACCATCTACTGGAGTGTCTGAAGACAGCTACAGTGTACTTATATCTAATAAATACATAAATAAATTAATTAATAAATAAATAAACATTTTTTAAAAAGGATAAGAAAGAAAGAAAAATCAGGCAGTCCTGCCATCCTTATCTCTCTCTGTCTGTCTGTCTGTCTGTCTGATCCTCTGGAACTGGATATGGGCCACCATATATTTGCTGGTAGTTTTTCCCAGGTTCTCTGGAAGAGGAGACAATGCTGTGAATTGTTGAGCCCTTTCAGTGGCCCCAACCATCTTTAAATTTTTAGAGGTAAATGTGAGGCTGTATTTATGTACATCATATGCAGACCCTAAGAGTGATTTAAATTCTTCAGAATCTGACACCCTCTTCTGGAGTGTCTGAAGACAGCTATAGTGTACTTATATCTAATAAATACATAAATAAATAAATAAATAAATAAATAAATAAATAAATAAACATTTTTAAATCAGGATAAGTAAGAAAGAAAGACCAGGCAGGCCTGCCTTCCTTATCTCTGTCTGTCTGTCTGTCTGATCCCCTGGAACTGCAGATGGGCCACCATATAGTTGCTGGTAGTTGATCCCAGGTTCTCTGGAAGAGGAGACAATGCTGTTAATTGTTGAGCCCATTCAGTGGCCCCACCCATCTTTAAATTTTTAGAAGTATACTTGAGTCTGTGTTTATGTACATCATATGCAGAACATAAGAGGTATTAGTTTCTCCAGAATCTGACACCCTCTTCTGGAATGTCTGAAGAAAGCTACAGTGTACTTATATCTAATAAATAAATAAATAAATAAATTAATTAATTAATAAGTAAACATTTTTTCAATTGGATAAGAAAGAAAGAAAGACCAGGCAGGCCTGCCATCCTCATCTCTGTCTGTCTGTCTGTCTATCTATATGATCCTTTGGAACTGAAGATAGGCCACCATATAGTTGTTGGTAGTTGATCCCAGGTTCTCTGGAAGAGGAGTCAGTGCTGTTAATTGTGAGCCCTTTCAGTGGCCCCACCCATCTTTAAATTTTTAGGAGTATATGTGAGGCTTTGTTTATGTACATCATATGCAGACCATAAGAGGGATTTAGAATCTCCAGAATCTGACACCCTCTCTGGAGTGTCTGAAGACAGCTACAGTGTACTTATATCTAATAAATACATAAATAAATAAATAAATAAATAAATAAATAAATAAACATTTTTTAAAAAGATAAGAAAGAAAGAAAGACCTGGCAGGTCTGCCATTCTTATCTCTGTCTGTCTGTCTGTCTGTCTGTCTGTCTGTCTTTTCCTCTGGTACTGGAAATGGGCCAGCATATAGTTGCTGGTAGTTGATCCCAGGTTCTCTGAAAGAGGAGACAATGCTGTTAATTGTTTACCGCTTTCAGTGGCGCCACTCATCTTTAAATTTTTAGAAGTAATTGTGAGGCTGTGTTTATGTACATTATATTCAGACCATAAGAGTGATTTAGATTCTCCAGAAGCTGACACCCTCTTCTGGAGTGTCTGAAGACACTACAGTGTACTTATATATAATAAATACATGAATAAATAAATAAGTAAACATTTTTTAAAAAGGATAAGAAAGAAAGAAAGACCAGGCAGGCCTGCCATCCTTATTTCTGTCTGTGTGTCTCTCTGTCTGTCTGTCTGATCCCCTGGAACTGGAGATGGGCCACCATATAGTTGCTGGTAGTTGATCCCAGGTTCTCTGGAAGAGGAGACAACGCTCTTAATTGTTGAGCCCTTTCAGTGGCCCCACCCATCTTTAAATTTTTAGAAGTATACTTGAGTCTGTGTTTATGTATATCATATGCAGACCATAAGAGGTATTTAGATTCTCCAGAATCTGACACCCTCTTCTGGAGTGTCTGAAGACAGCTACAGTGTACTTATATCTAATAAATAAATAAATAAATAAATAAATAAATAAATAAATAAGTAAACATTTTTTCAAAAGGAAAAAAAGAAAGACCAGGCAGGCCTGCCATCCTTATATCTGACTGTCTGTCTGTCTCTCTGATCCCCTGGAACTGGAGATGGGCCACCATATAGTTGCTGGTAGTTATTCAGAGGTTCTCTGGAAGAGGAGACAATGCTGTTAATTGTTGAGCCCTTTCAATGGCCCCACCCATCTTTAAATTTTTAGAAGTGTATGTGAGGCTGTGTTAATGTACATCATATGCAGACCATAAGAGGGATTTAGATGCTCCATAAACTGACACACTCTTCTGGAGTGTCTGAAGATAGCTACAGTGTACTTATATCTAATAAATACATGAATAAATAAATAAATAAACATTTTTTAAAAAGGATAAGAAAGAAAGAAAGACCAGGCAAGCCTGCCGTCCTTATCTCTTTCTGTCTGTCTTTCTCTCTATATGATCCTTTGGAACTGGAGATAGGCCACCATATAGTTGCTGGTAGTTGATCCCAGGTTCTCCGGAAGAGGAGACAATGCTGTTAATTGTTGAGCCCTTTCAGTGGCCCCACCCATCTTTAAATTTTTAGAAGTATATGTGAGGCTGTGTTTATGTACATCATATGCAGACCATAAGAGGGATTTAGATTCTCCAGAATCTGACACCCTCTCTTGGAGTGTCTGAAGACGGCTACAGTGTACTTATATCTAATAAATAAATAAATAAATAAATAAATAAATAAATAAATAAATAAACAAACATTTTTTTAAAGGATAAGAAATAAAGAAAGACCAGGCCGGCCTGCCATCCTTATCTCTGTCTCTCTGTCTGTCTGTCTGTCTGATCCACTGGACTGGAGATGGGCCACCATATAGGTGCTGGTAGTTTATCCCAGGTTCTCTGTAAGAGGAGACAATGTTGTTAATTGTTGAGCTTTTAGAGTGGCCCCAACCTTCTTTAAATTTTTAGAAGTATATGTGAGGCTGTGTTTATGTACATCATATGCAGACCATAAGAGGGATTCAGATTCTCCAGATTCTAACACCCTCTACTGGAGAGTCTGAAGACAGCTACAGTGTACCTATATCTAATAAATAAATAAATAAATATATATATAAATAAATAAATAAATAAATAAATAAATAAATAAATAAATAAACATTTTTTAAAAAGGATAGGAAAGAAAGAAAGACCAGGCAGGCCTGCCTTCCTTATCTCTGTTTGTCTGTCTGTCTGTCTGTCATTCTGATCCCATGGAACTGGGGATGGGCCACCATATAGTTGCTGGTAGTTAATCAGAGGTTCTCTGGAAGAGGAGACAATGCTGTTAATTGTTGAGCCCTTTCAATGGCCCACCCATCTTTAAATTTTTAGAAGTGTATGTGAGGCTGTGTTTATGTACATCATATGCAGACCATAAGAGGGATTTAGATGCTCCATAAACTGACACACTCTTCTGGAGTGTCTGAAGATAGCTACAGTGTACTTTTATCTAATAAATACATGAATAAATAAATAAATAAACATTTTTTAAAAAGGATAAGAAAGAAAGAAAGACCAGGCAAGCCTGCCGTCCTTATCTCTTTCTGTCTGTCTTTCTCTCTATATGATCCTTTGGAACTGGAGATAGGCCACCATATAGTTGCTGGTAGTTGATCCCAGGTTCTCCGGAAGAGGAGACAATGCTGTTAATTTTTGAGCCCTTTCAGTGGCCCCACCCATCTTTAAATTTTTAGAAGTATATGTGAGGCTGTGTTTATGTACATCATATGCAGACCATAGGAGGGATTTAGATATCCAGAATCTGACACCCTCTTCTGAAGTGTGTGAAGACAGCTACATTGTACTTATATCTAATAAATACATAAATAAATAAATAAATAAATAAATAAATAAATAAATAAATACATACATAAACATTTTTTAAAAGGATAAGAAAGAAAGTAAGACCAGGCAGGCCTGCCATCCTTATCTCTGTCTGTCTGTCTGTCTGTCTGACAGTCTGTCTGATCCCTTGGACGTGGAGGTGGGCCACTATATACTTGCTGGTAGTTGATCCCAGGTTCTCTGGAAGTGGAGACAGTGATGGTAATTGTTGAGCCCTTTCAGTGGTCCCACCCATCTTTAAATTTTTAGAAGTATATGTGAGGCTGTGTTTATGTACATCATATGCAGACCATAAGAGGGATTTAGATTCTCCAGAATCTGACACCCTCTCTTGGAGTGTCTGAAGACGGCTACAGTGTACTTATATCTAATAAATAAATAAATAAATAAATAAATAAATAAATAAACAAACATTTTTTTAAAGGATAAGAAATAAAGAAAGACCAGGCCGGCCTGCCATCCTTATCTCTGTCTCTCTGTCTGTCTGTCTGTCTGATCCACTGGACTGGAGATGGGCCACCATATAGGTGCTGGTAGTTTATCCCAGGTTCTCTGGAAGAGGAGACAATGTTGTTAATTGTTGAGCTTTTAGAGTGGCCCCAACCTTCTTTAAATTTTTAGAAGTATATGTGAGGCTGTGTTTATGTACATCATATGCAGACCATAAGAGGGATTCAGATTCTCCAGATTCTAACACCCTCTACTGGAGAGTCTGAAGACAGCTACAGTGTACCTATATCTAATAAATAAATAAATAAATATATAAATAAATAAATAAATAAATAAATAAATAAATAAACATTTTTTAAAAAGGATAGGAAAGAAAGAAAGACCAGGCAGGCCTGCCTTCCTTATCTCTGTTTGTCTGTCTGTCTGTCTGTCGTTCTGATCCCATGGAACTGGGGATGGGCCACCATATAGTTGCTGGTAGTTAATCAGAGGTTCTCTGGAAGAGGAGACAATGCTGTTAATTGTTGAGCCCTTTCAATGGCCCACCCATCTTTAAATTTTTAGAAGTGTATGTGAGGCTGTGTTTATGTACATCATATGCAGACCATAAGAGGGATTTAGATGCTCCATAAACTGACACACTCTTCTGGAGTGTCTGAAGATAGCTACAGTGTACTTTTATCTAATAAATACATGAATAAATAAATAAATAAACATTTTTTAAAAAGGATAAGAAAGAAAGAAAGACCAGGCAAGCCTGCCGTCCTTATCTCTTTCTGTCTGTCTTTCTCTCTATATGATCCTTTGGAACTGGAGATAGGCCACCATATAGTTGCTGGTAGTTGATCCCAGGTTCTCCGGAAGAGGAGACAATGCTGTTAATTGTTGAGCCCTTTCAGTGGCCCCACCCATCTTTAAATTTTTAGAAGTATATGTGAGGCTGTGTTTATGTACATCATATGCAGACCATAGGAGGGATTTAGATACTCCAGAATCTGACACCCTCTTCTGAAGTGTGTGAAGACAGCTACATTGTACTTATATCTAATAAATACATAAATAAATAAATAAATAAATAAATAAATACATACATAAACATTTTTTAAAAGGATAAGAAAGAAAGTAAGACCAGGCAGGCCTGCCATCCTTATCTCTGTCTGTCTGTCTGTCTGTCTGACAGTCTGTCTGATCCCTTGGACGTGGAGGTGGGCCACTATATACTTGCTGGTAGTTGATCCCAGGTTCTCTGGAAGTGGAGACAGTGATGGTAATTGTTGAGCCCTTTCAGTGGTCCCACCCATCTTTAAATTTTTAGAAGTATATGTGAGGCTGTGTTTATGTACATCATATGCAGACCATAAGAGGGATTTAGACTCTCCAGAATCTGACACCCTCTCTTGGAGTGTCTGAAGACGGCTACAGTGTACTTATATCTAATAAATAAATAAATAAATAAATAAGTAAACAAACATTTTTTTTAAAGGATAAGAAATAAAGAAAGACCAGGCAGGCCTGCCATCCTTATCTCTGTCTCTCTGTCTGTCTGTCTGTCTGATCCACTGGACTGGAGATGGGCCACCATATAGTTGCTGGTAGTTTATCCCAGGTTCTCTGTAAGAGGAGACAATGTTGTTAATTGTTGAGCTTTTAGAGTGGCCCCAACCTTCTTTAAATTTTTAGAAGTATATGTGAGGCTGTGTTTATGTACATCATATGCAGACCATAAGAGGGATTCAGATTCTCCAGATTCTAACACCCTCTACTGGAGAGTCTGAAGACAGCTACAGTGTACCTATATCTAATAAATAAATAAATATATATATATAAATAAATAAATAAATAAATAAATAAATAAACATTTTTTAAAAAGGATAAGAAAGAAAGAAAGACCAGGCAGGCCTGCCTTCCTTATCTCTGTTTGTCTGTCTGTCTGTCTGTCGTTCTGATCCCATGGAACTGGGGATGGGCCACCATATAGTTGTTGGTAGTTGATCCCAGGTTCTCTGGAAGAGGAGACAATGCTGTTAATTGTTGAGCCCTTTCAGTGGCCCCACCCATCTTTAAATTTTTAGAAGTATACATGAGTCTGTGTTTATGTACATCATATGCAGACCATAAAAGGGATTTAGATTCTCCAGAATCTGACACACTTTTCTGGAGTGTCTGAAGACAGCTACAGTGTACTTATATCTAATAAATAAATAAATAAATAAATAAATAAACATTTTTTCAAAAGGATAAGAAAGAAAGAAAGACCAGGCAGGCCTGCCATCCTTATCTCTGACTGTCTGTATCTCTGTCTGTCTGATCCCCTGGAACTGGAGATGGGCCACCATATAGTTGCTTGTAGTTGATCCGAGGTTCTCTGGAAGAGGGAGACAATGCTGTTCATTGTTGAGCCCTTTCAATGGCCCCACCCATCTTTAAATGTTTAGAACTGTATGTGAGGCTCTGTTTATGTACATCATATGCAGGCCATAAGAGGGATTTAGATTCTCCATAATCTGACACCCTCTTCTGGAGTGTCTGAAGACAGCTACAGTGTACTTATATATAATAAATACATAAATAAATAAATAAATAAATAAATAAACATTTTTTTAATTAAATGATAAGAAAAAAAGAAAGACCAGGCAGGCCTGCCATCCATATCTCTGTTTGTCTGTCTGTCTGTCTGTCTGATCCCTGGGAACTGGAGATGAGCCACCATATAGTTGCTGGTAGTTGATCCCAGGTTCTCTGGAAGAGGAGACAATGCTGTTAATTGTAGAGCCCTTTCAGTGGCCCCACCCTTCATTAATTTTTAGAAGTATATCTGAGGCTGTGTTTATGTACATCATATGCAGACCAGAAGATGGTTTTAGATTCCTCAGAACCTGACACCCTCTACTGGAGATCTTAAGACAGCTACAGTGTACTTATATCTAAAAAATATATAAATAAATAAATTAATAAATAAATAAACATTTTTTAAAAAGGATAAGGAAGAAAGTAAAATCAGGCAGTCCTGCCATCCTTATCTCTGTCTGTCTGTCTGTCTGTCTGTCTGTCTGATCCTCTGGAACTGGATATGGGCCACCATATATTTGCTGGTAGTTTTTCCCAAGTTCTCTGGAAGAGGAGACAATGATGTTAATTTTTCAGTCCTTTCAGTGGCCACAGCCATCTTTAAATTTTTAGAAGTAAATGTGAGGCTGAATTTATGTACATCATATGCAGATCATAAGAGTGATTTAAATTCTCCAGAATCTGACACCCTCTTCTGGAGTGTCTGAAGACAGCTACAGTGTACTTATATCTAATAAATACATAAATAAATAAATAAATAAATAAATAAACATTTTTTAAAAAGGATAAGAAAGAAACAAAGACCTGGCAGGCCTGCCATCCTTATCTCTGTCTGTCTGTCTGTCTGTCTGTCTGATCCTCTGGTACTGGATATGGGCCACCATATAGTTGCTGGTAGTTTATCCAAGGTTCTCTGGAAGAGGAGACAATGCTGTAAATTGTTGAGCCCTTTCAGTGGCCCCACCCTTCATTAAATTTTTAGAAGTATATCTGAGGCTGTGTTTATGTACATCATAATCAGACCATAAGAGTGATTTAGATTCTCCAGAAACTGACACCCTCTTCTGTAGTGTCTGAAGACAGCTTAAGTGTACTTATATCTAATAAATACATAAATAAATAAATAAACAAATAAATAAATAAATAAATAAACATTTTTTAAAAAGGATAAGACAGAAAGAAAGACCAGGCAGGCCTGCCACCCTTATCTCTGTCTGTCTGTCTGTCTGTCTGTGTGAAACCCTGGAACTGGAAGTGGGCCACCATATAGTTGCTGGTAGTTTATCCAAGGTTCTCTGGAAGAGGAGACAGTGCTTTTAAATGTTGAGCCCTTTCTGTAGCCCCACCCATCTTTCAATTTTTAGAAGTATATGTGAGGCTGTGTTTATGTACATCATATGCAGACCATAAGAGGGATTTAGATTCTCCAGAATCTGACACCCTCTTCTGGAGTGTCTGAAGACAGCTACAGTTTACTTATATCTAATAAATACATAAATAAATAAATAAATAAATGAATAAATAAATAAATAAATAAACATTTTTTAAAAAGGATTAGAAAGTAAGAAAGACCAGGCAGGCCTGCCACCCTTATCTCTGTCTGTCTGTCTGTCTGTCTGTCTGATACCCTGGAACTGTAGATTGGCCACCATAGTGTTGCTGGTAGTTGATTCCAGGTTCTCTGGAAGAGGAGACAATGCTGTTAATTGTTGAGCCCTTTCATTGGCCCCACCCATCTTTAAATATTTAGAAGTATATGTGAGGCTGTGTTTATGTACATCATATGCAGACCATAAATGTGATTTAGATTCTCCAGAATCTGACACCCTCTTCTGGAGTGTCTGAAGACAACTACAGTGTACTTATATCAAATAAATAAATAAATAAATAAATAAATAAATAAATAAATAAACATTTTATAAACAGGATAAGAAAGAAAGAAAGACCAGGCAGGCCTGCCATCCTTATCTCTGTCTCTCTGTCTGTCTGTCTACAGTCTGTCTGATCCCCTTGGACTCGAGATGGGCCACCATATAGTTGCTGGTAGTTGATCCCAGGTTCTCTGGAAGAGGAGACAATGCTGTTAATTTTTGAGCCCTTTCAGTGGCCCCACCCATCTTTAAATTTTTAGAAGTGTATGTGAGGCTGTGTTTATGTACATCATATGCAGACCATAAGAGGGATTTAGATTCTCCAGAATCTGACACCCTCTTCTGGAGTGTCTGAAGACAGCTAATGTGTACTTATATCTAATAAACATATAAATAAATAAATAAACATTTTTTAAAAAGGATAAGAAAGAAAGAAAGACCAGGCAGGCCTCCATATTTATGTGTGTCTCTCTGTCTGTCTGTGTGATACACTGGAACTGGAGATGGGCCACCATATAGTTGCTGGTAGTTTATCTAAGGTTCTCTGGAAGAGGAGACAATGCTTTTAATTGTTGAGCCCTTTCTGTGGCCAACCCATCTTTAAATTTTTAGAAGTATATGTGAGGCTGTTTTTATGTACATCATATGCAGACCATAAGAGGGATTTAGATTCTCCAGAATCTGACACCCTCTTCCTGAGTGTCTGAAGACAGCTACAGTTTACTTATATCTAATAAATACATAAATAAATAAATGAATGAATGAATAAATAAATAAATAAATAAATAAATAAATAAACATTTTTAAAAAGGATAAGAAAGTAAGAAAGACCAGGCAGGCCTGCCACCCTTATCTCTGTCTGTCTGTCTGTCTGATTCCCTGGAACTGGAGATGGGCAACCATAGTGTTGCTGGTAGTTTATCCCAGGTTCTCTGGAAGAGGAGCCAATGATGTTAATTGTTGAGCCCTTTCAGTGGCGCCACCCATCTTTAAATATTTAGAAGTATATGTGAGGCTGTGTTTATGTACATCATATGCAGACCATAAATGTGATTTAGATTCTCCAGAATCTGAAACCCTCTTCTGGAGTGTCTGAAGGCAGCTACAGTGTACTTATATTAAATAAATAAATAAATAAATAAATAAATAAATAAATAAATAAATAAATAAATAAACATTTTTTAAACAGGATAAGAAAGAAAGAAAGACCAGGCAGGCCTGAAATCATTATCTCTGTCTGTCTGTCTGTCTGTCTACAGTCTGTCTGATCCCCTTGGACTCGAGATCGGCCACCATATAGTTGCTGGTAGTTGATCCCAGGTTCTCTGGAAGAGAAGACAATGCTGTTAATTGTTGAGCCCTTTCAGTGGGAAGACCCATCTTTAAATTTTTAGAAGTATATGTGAGGCTGTGTTTCTGTACATCATATGCAGACCATAAGAGGGATATAGATTCTCCAGAATAGGACACCCTCTTCTGGAGTGTCTGAAGACAGCTACAGTGTACTTATATCTAATAAATACATAAATAAATAAATAAATAAATAAATAAATAAATAAATAAATAAATAAACAAACAAACATTTTTTTTAATAGGATAAGAAAGAAAGAAAGACCAGGCAGGACTGCCATTCTTATCTTTGTCTGTCTGTCTGTCTCTCTGTCTGTCTGTCTGTCTGATCTCCTGGAACTGGAGATGGGCCACCATATAGTTGCTGGCAGTTGATCCCAGGTCCTCTGAAGTGGAGACAATGCTGTTAATTGTTCAGCCCTTTCAGTGGCCCCACCCATCTTTAAATTTCTAGAAGTAAATGTGATGCTGTGTTTATGTACATCATATTCAGATCATAAGAGAAATTTAGATTCTCCAGAATCTGACACCTTCTTTTGTAGTGTCTATGACGTATACAGTGTACTTATATCTAATAAATACATAAATAAATAAATAAACATTTTTTAAAAACGATACGAAAGAAAGAAAGACCAGGCAGGCCAGCCATCCTTATCTCTGTCTCTCTGTCTGTCTGTCTGTCTGATCCAATGGAACTGGAGATGGGCCACCATAAGGTGCTGGTAGTTTATCCCAGGTTCTCTGAAAGAGGAGACAATGCTGTTAATTGTTGAGCCCTTTCAGTGGCCCCACCCATCTTTAAATTTTTAGAAGTATATGTGAGGCTGTGTTCATGTACATCATATGCAACCATAAGAGGGATATAGATTCTCCAGAATCTTACACCCTCTTCTGGAGAGTCTGAAGACAGCTACAGTGTACTTATATCTAATAAATACATAAATAAATAAACAAATAAATAAATAAATAAATAAACAAATAAATAAACATTTTTTAAAAAGGATAAGAAAGAAAGAAAAATCAGGCAGGCCTGCCATCCTTATCTCTGTCTGTCTGTCTGTCTGTCTTATCCCCTGGAACTTGAGATGGGCCACCATATAGTTGCTGGTAGTTGATCCCACGTTCTCTGGAAGAAGAGACAATGCTGTTAATTGTTGAGCCCTTTCAGTGGGCCCACCCATCTTTAAATTTTTAGAAGTATATGCGAGGCTGTGTTTATGTACATCATATGCAGACCATAAGAGGGATTTAGAGTCTCCAGAAGATGAGACCCTCTTCTAGAGTGTTTGAAGACAGCTACAGTGTACTTATATCTAATAAATACATAAATAAATAAATAAACATTATCTAAAAAGTATAAGTAAGAAAGAAAGACCAGGCAGGCCTCCATCCTTATCTCTTTCTGTCTGTCTGTCTGTCTGATACCCTGGAACTTGAGATGGGCCACCATATAGTTGC
>NW_028227450.1:104035-106535 GCF_978045245.1 Mus caroli | reverse complement strand
ATTTTTTAAAAAGGATAAGAAAGAAAGAAAGACCAGGCAGGCCTGCCATCCTTATCTCTGTCTGTCTGTATGTCTGTCTGTCTGTCTATCTGATCCCCTGGAACTGGAGATGGGTCACCATATAGTTGCTGGTAGTTGATCCCAGATTCTCTGGAAGAAGAGACAATGCTGTTAATTGTTGAGCCCTCTCAGTTGCCCCGCCCATCTTTAAATTTTTAGAAGTATATGTGAGGCTGTGTTTATGTACATCATATGCATACCATAAGAGGGATTTAGATACTCCAGAATCTGACACCCTCTTCTGGAGTGTCTGAAGACAGCTACAGTGTACTTATATCTAATAAATTCATAAATAAACAAATAAACATTTTAAAAAAGGATAATAACGTAAGAGAGACCAGGCAGGCCTGCCATCCTTGTCTGTCTGTCTGTCTTTCTGTCTGATCCCCTGGAACTGGAGTTGGGCCACCATATAATTGCTGGTAGTTGATCCCAGGTTCTCTGGAAGAGGAGTCAGTGCTGTTAATTGTTGAGCCCTTTCAGTAGCCCAACCCATCTTTAAATTTTTAGAAGTATATGTGAGGCTGTGTTTATGTACATCATATACATACCATAAGAGGGATTTAGATATTCCAGAATCTGACACCCTCTTCTGGCGTGTCTGAAGACAGCTACAGTGTACTTATATCTAATAAATACATAAATAATTAAATAAACATTTTTTTAAAACGATAAGAAAGAAAGAAAGACCAGGCAGGCCTGCCATCCTTATCTCTGTCTGTCTGTCTGTCTGATCCCCTGGAACTGGAGATGGGCCACCATATAGTTGCTGGTAGTTGATTTCAGGTTCTCTGGAAGAGGAGACAATGCTGTTAATTGTTGAGCCCTTTCAGTGGCCCCACACATCTTTAAATTTTTAGAAGTATATGTGAGGCTGTGTTCATGTACATCATATGCAACCATAAGAGGGATATAGATTCTCCAGAATCTGACACCCTCTTCTGGAGTGTCTGAAGACAGCTACAGTGTACTTATATCTAATAAATACATAAATAAATAAACAAATAAATAAATAAATAAACAAATAAATAAACATTTTTTAAAAAGGATAAGAAAGAAAGAAAAATCAGGCAGGCCTGCCATCCTTATCTCTGTCTGTCTGTCTGTCTGTCTTATCCCCTGGAACTTGAGATGGGCCACCATATAGTTGCTGGTAGTTGATCCCACGTTCTCTGGAAGAAGAGACAATGCTGTTAATTGTTGAGCCCTTTCAGTGGGCCCACCCATCTTTAAATTTTTAGAAGTATATGCGAGGCTGTGTTTATGTACATCATATGCAGACCATAAGAGGGATTTAGATTCTCCAGAAGATGAGACCCTCTTCTAGAGTGTTTGAAGACAGCTACAGTGTACTTATATCTAATAAATACATAAATAAATAAATAAACATTATCTAAAAAGTATAAGTAAGAAAGAAAGACCAGGCAGGCCTCCATCCTTATCTCTTTCTGTCTGTCTGTCTGTCTGATACCCTGGAACTTGAGATGGGCCACCATATAGTTGCTGGTAGTTTATCCAATGTTCTCTGGAAGAGGAGACAATGCTGTTAATTATTGAGCACTTTCTGTGGCCCCACCCATCTTTAAATTTTTAGAAGTATATGTGAGGCTGTGTTTATGTACATCATATGCAGACCATAAGAGGGATTTAGATTCTCCAGAATCTGACACCCTCTTCTGGAGTGTCTGAAGACAGCTACAGTGTACTTATATCTAATAAATACATAAATAAAAATAAATAAATAAATAAATAAACAATTTTTCAACAGTATAATAAAGAAAGAAAGACCAGGCAAGCCTGCCATCCTTATCTCTGTCTGTCTCTCTGTCTGTCTGATCCCCTGGAACTGGAGATGGGCCACCATATAGTTGCTGGTAGTTCATCCCAGGTTCTCTGGAAGAGGAGACAATGCTGTTAATTGTTGAGCCCTTTAAGTGGCCCCACCCATCTTTAAATTTTTAGAAGTATATGTGAGGCTGTGTTTATGTACATCATATGCAGACCATAAGAGGGATATAGATTCTCCAGAATCTGACACCTTCTTCGGGAGTGTTTGAAGACAGCTACAGTGTACTTATATCTAATAAATACATACGTAAATTAATAAACATTTTTTAAAAAGGATAAGAAAGAAAGAAAGACCAGGCAGGCCTGCCATCCTTATCTCTGTCTGTCTGTATGTCTGTCTGTCTGTCTATCTGATCCCCTGGAACTGGAGATGGGTCACCATATAGTTGCTGGTAGTTGATCCCAGATTCTCTGGAAGAAGAGACAATGCTGTTAATTGTTGAGCCCTCTCAGTTGCCCCGCCCATCTTTAAATTTTTAGAAGTATATGTGAGGCTGTGTTTAAGTACATCATATGCATACCATAAGAGGGATTTAGATACTCCAGAATCTGACACCCTCTTCTGGAGTGTCTGAAGACAGCTACAGTGTAC
>NW_028227450.1:59035-101535 GCF_978045245.1 Mus caroli | reverse complement strand
GAGGCTGTGTTTATGTACATCATATGCATACCATAAGAGGGATTTAGATACTCCAGAATCTGACACCCTCTTCTGGAGTGTCTGAAGACCGCTACAGTGTACTTATATCTAATTAATTCATAAATAAACAAATAAACATTTTAAAAAAGGATAATAACGTAAGAGAGACCAGGCAGGCCTGCCATCCTTGTCTGTCTGTCTGTCTTTCTGTCTGATCCCCTGGAACTGGAGTTGGGCCACCATATAATTGCTGGTAGTTGATCCCAGGTTCTCTGGAAGAGGAGTCAGTGCTGTTAATTGTTGAGCCCTTTCAGTTGCCCAACCCATCTTTAAATTTTTAGAAGTATATGTGAGGCTGTGTTTATGTACATCATATACATACCATAAGAGGGATTTAGATATTCCAGAATCTGACACCCTCTTCTGGCGTGTCTGAAGACAGCTACAGTGTACTTATATCTAATAAATACATAAATAATTAAATAAACATTTTTTTAAAACGATAAGAAAGAAAGAAAGACCAGGCAGGCCTGCCATCCTTATCTCTGTCTGTCTGTCTGTCTGATCCCCTGGAACTGGAGATGGGCCACCATATAGTTGCTGGTAGTTGATTTCAGGTTCTCTGGAAGAGGAGACAATGCTGTTAATTGTTGAGCCCTTTCAGTGGCCCCACACATCTTTAAATTTTTAGAAGTATATGTGAGGCTGTGTTCATGTACATCATATGCAACCATAAGAGGGATATAGATTCTCCAGAATCTGACACCCTCTTCTGGAGTGTCTGAAGACAGCTACAGTGTACTTATATCTAAAAAATACATAAATAAATAAATAAATAAACATTTTTTAAAAAGGATAAGAAAGAAAGAAAGACCAGGCAGGCCTGCCATCCTTATCTCTGTCTTTCTGTCTGTCTGTTTGTCTGTCTGATCCCCTGAAACTGGAGATGGGCCAACATATAGTTGCTGGTAGTTGATCCCAGGTTCTCTGGAAGAGGAGACAATGCTGTTAATTGTTGGTTCCTTTCAGTGGCCCCAACCATCTTTAAATTTTTAGAAGAATATGTGAGGCTGTGTTTATGTACATCATATGCAGAACATAAATGGGATTTACGTTCTGCAGAATCAAACACCCTCTTCTGGAGTGTCTGAAGATAGCTATAGTGTACTTATATCTAATAAATACATAAATAAATTAATAAACCTTTTTTAAAATGATAAGAAAGAAACAAAGACCAGGCAGGCCTGCCATCCTTATCTCTGTCTGTCTGTCTGTGTGTCTGTCTGATCCCCTGGAACTGGAGATGGGCCACCATATAATTACTGGTTATTGATCCCAGGTTCTCTGGAAGAGGAGACAATGCTGTTAATTGTTGATCCCTTTTAGTGGCCCCACCCATCTTTAAATTTTTAGAAGTATATGTGAGGCTGTGTTTATGTACATCATATGCAGACCATAAGAGGGATTTAGATTCTCCAGAATCTGACAACCTCTTCTGGAGTGTCTGAAGACAAGTATTGTGTACTTATATCTAATAAATACATTAAAAATAAATAAATAATAAATAAATAAATAAAAATAAATAAATAAACATTTTTTTTTAAACGGAGAAGAAAGAAAGAAAGACCAGGCAGGCCTGCCATCCTTATCTCTGTCTGTCTGTCTGTCTGATCCCCTGGAACTGGAGATGGGCCACCATATAGTTGCTGGTAGTTGATTTCAGGTTCTCTGGAAGAGGAGACAATGCTGTTAATTGTTGAGCCCTTTCAGTGGCCCCACACATCTTTAAATTTTTAGAAGTATATGTGAGGCTGTGTTCATGTACATCATATGCAACCATAAGAGGGATATAGATTCTCCAGAATCTGACACCCTCTTCTGGAGTGTCTGAAGACAGCTACAGTGTACTTATATCTAAAAAATACATAAATAAATAAATAAATAAACATTTTTTAAAAAGGATAAGAAAGAAAGAAAGACCAGGCAGGCCTGCCATCCTTATCTCTGTCTTTCTGTCTGTCTGTTTGTCTGTCTGATCCCCTGAAACTGGAGATGGGCCAACATATAGTTGCTGGTAGTTGATCCCAGGTTCTCTGGAAGAGGAGACAATGCTGTTAATTGTTGGTTCCTTTCAGTGGCCCCAACCATCTTTAAATTTTTAGAAGAATATGTGAGGCTGTGTTTATGTACATCATATGCAGAACATAAATGGGATTTACGTTCTGCAGAATCAAACACCCTCTTCTGGAGTGTCTGAAGATAGCTATAGTGTACTTATATCTAATAAATACATAAATAAATTAATAAACCTTTTTTAAAATGATAAGAAAGAAACAAAGACCAGGCAGGCCTGCCATCCTTATCTCTGTCTGTCTGTCTGTGTGTCTGTCTGATCCCCTGGAACTGGAGATGGGCCACCATATAATTACTGGTTATTGATCCCAGGTTCTCTGGAAGAGGAGACAATGCTGTTAATTGTTGATCCCTTTTAGTGGCCCCACCCATCTTTAAATTTTTAGAAGTATATGTGAGGCTGTGTTTATGTACATCATATGCAGACCATAAGAGGGATTTAGATTCTCCAGAATCTGACAACCTCTTCTGGAGTGTCTGAAGACAAGTATTGTGTACTTATATCTAATAAATACATTAAAAATAAATAAATAAATAAATAAATAAATAAATAAAAATAAATAAATAAACATTTTTTTTAAACGGAGAAGAAAGAAAGAAAGACCATGCAGGCCTGCCATCCTTATCACTTTCTGTCTGTCTGTCTGTCTGTCTGATCCCCTGTAACTGGAGATGGGACACCATATAGTTGCTGGTAGTTGATCCCAGGTTCTCTGGAAAAGGAGACAATGCTGTTAATTGTTGAGCCCTTTCAGTGGCTCCACCCATCTTTAAATTTTTAGAAGTATATATGAGGCTATGTTTATGTACATCAAATGCAGACCATAAGAGGGATTTAGATTCTCCAGCATATGACACCCTCTTCTGGAGTGTCTGAAGACAGCTACAGTGTACTTATGTCTAATAAATACATAAATAAACAAATAAACATTTTTAAATAAGGATAATAAAGAAAGAAAATCCAGGCAGGCCTTCCATCTTTATATCTGTCTGTCTGTCTGTCTGTCTGATTCCCTGGAACTGGAGATGGGCCACCATATAGTTGCTGGTAGTTGATCCAGGTTCTCTGGAAGAGGAGACAATGCTGTTAATTGTTGAGCCCTTTCAGTGGCCCCACACATCTTTAAATTTTTAGAAATATATGTGAGGCTGTGTTATGTACATCATATGCAGACCATAAGAGTTATTTAGATTCTCCAGAATCTGATACCCTCTTCTGGAGAGTCTGAAGACAGCTACAGTGTACTTATATCTAATAAATAAATAAATAAATAAATAAATAAATAAATAAATAAATAAATAAACATTTTTTTAAAAGGATAAGAAAAAAAGAAAGACTAGCAGGCCTGCCATCCTTATCTCTGTCTGTCTGTCTGTCTGTCTGTCTGTCTGTCTGATCCCCTGGAACTGGAGATGGGCCACCACATAGTTGCTGGTAGTTTAATCCCAGGTTCTCTGGAAGAGGAGACAATGATGTTAATTGTTGAGCCCTTTCAGTGGTCCTACCCATCTTTAAATTTTTAGAAGTATATGTGAGGCTGTGTTTATGTACATCATATGCAGACCATAAGAGGGATTTAGATTCTCCAGAATCTGACACCCTCTTCTGGAGTGTCTGAAGACAGCTACTGTGTACTTATATCTAATAAATATATAAATAAATAATTAAATAAACATTTTTTACAAAGGATAAGAAAAAAGAAAGACCAGGCAGGCCTGCCACCCTTATCTCTGTCTGTCTGTCTGTCTGTCTGATACCCTGGAACTGGAGATGGGCCACCATAGTGTTGCTGGTAGTTTATCCCAGGTTCTCTGGAAGAGGAGACAATGCTGTTAATTGTTGAGCCCTTTCAGTGGCCCCACCCATCTTTAAATTTTTAGAAGAAAATGTGAGTCTGTGTTTATGTACATCATATGCAGACCCTAAGAGGGATTTAGATTCTCCAGAATCTGACACCCTCTTCTGCAGTGTCTAAAGACAGCTACAGTGTACTTATATCTAATAAATACATATATAAAAAATATTTTTTTTAAAAAAGGATAAGAAAGAAAGAAAGACCAGGCAGGCCTGCCATCCTTATCTCTGTCTGTCTGTCTGTCTGTTTGATCCCCTTGTACTGGAGATGGGACACCATATAGTTACTGGTAGTTGATCCCAGGCTCTCTGGAAGAGGAGACAATGCTGTTAATTGTTGAGCCATTTCAGTGGCCCCACCCATCTTTGAATTTTTAGAAGTAAAGTTGTGCTGTGTTTATGTACATCATATGCAGACCATAAGAGGGATTTAGATTCTCCAGAATCTGACACCCTCTTCTGGATTGTTTGAAGACAGCCACATTGTACTTATATCTAATAAATACATAAATAAATAAATAAACATTTTTTAAAAAGGATAAAAAAGAAAGAAAGACCAGGCAGGCCTGCCATCCTTATCCTTGTCTCTCTGTCTGTCTGTCTGAAACATGGAACTGGAGATGGGCCACAATAAAGTTGCTGGTAGTTGATCCCAGGATCTCTGATGAGTAGACAATGCTGTTAATTGTTGAGACCTTTCAGTGGCCCCACACAACTTTAAATTTTTAGAAGTATATGTGAGGCTGTGTTTATGTACATCATATGCAGACCATAAGAGGGATATAGATTCTCCAGAATCTGACACCCTCTTCTGGAGTGTCTGAAGATAGCTAAAGTGTACTTATATCTAATAAATACATAAATAAATAAATAAATAAATAAATAAATAAATAAATAAATAAACAAACAAACATTTTTTAATAAGAATAAGATAGAAAGAAAGACCAGGCTGGACGGTCATCCTTATCTATGTCTGTCTGTTAGTCTCTCTGTCTGTCTGTCTGTCTGATCTCCTGGAACTGGAGATGGGCCACCATATAGTTGCTGGTAGTTGATCCCAGGTACTCTGAAGAGGAGACAATTCTGTTAATTGTTCAGCCCTTTCAGTGGCCCCACTCATCTTTAAATTTCTAGAAGTAAATGTGATGCTGTGTTTATGTACATCATATTCAGACCGTAAGAGGGATTTAGATTTTCCAGAATCTGACACCGTCTTTTGGAGTGTCTATGACGGATACAGTGTACATATATCTAATAAATACATAAATAAATAAATAAATAAATAAATAAATAAATAAATAAATAAATAAACATTTTTTTAAAAGGATAAGAAAAAAAGAAAGACCAGCAGGCCTGCCATCCTTATCTCTGTCTGTCTGTCTGTCTAATCCCCTGGAACTGGAGATGGGCCACCATATAGTTGCTGGTAGTTGATCCCAGGTTCTCTGGAAGAGGAGACAATGCTGTTAATTGTTGAGCGCTTTCAGTGGCCCCACACATCTTGAAATTTTTAGAAGTATATGTGAGTCTGTGTTTATGTACATCATATGCAGACCAAAAGAGGGATTTAGATTCTCCACAATCTGACACCCTCTTCTGGAGTGTCTGAAGACAGCTACAGTGTACTTATATCTAATAAATAAATAAATAAATAAATAAATAAATAAATAAATAAATAAATAAATAAGTAAATAAACAAACATTTTTTAAAAAGGATAAGAAAAAAAAAAAGACCAGCAGGCCTGCCATCCTTATCTCTGTCTGTCTGTCTGTCTGTCTGTCAGTCTGATCCCCTGGAACTGGAATGGGCCCCATATATTTGCTGGTAGTTGATCCGAGGTTCTCTGGAAGAGGAGACAATGCTGTTAATTGTTGAGTCCTTTCAGTGGCCCCACACATCTTTAAATTTTTAGAAGTATATGTGAGTCTGTGTTTATGTACATCATATGCAGACCATAAGAGGGATTTAGATTCTCAAGAATCTGACAACATCTTCTGAAGTGTCTGAAGACAGCTACAGTGTACTTATATCTAATAAATACATAAATAAAAATAAATAAATAAATAAATAAACATTTTTTCAACAGTATAATAAAGAAAGAAAGACCAGGCACGCCTGCCATCCTTATCTCTGTCTGTCTGTCTGTCTGTCTGTCTGTCTGATCCCCTGGAACTGGAGATGGGCCACCATATAGTTGCTGGTAGTTCATCCCAGGTTCTCTGGAAGAGGAGACAATGCTGTTAATTGTTGAGCCCTTTCTTTAGTGACCCCACCCATCTTTAAATTTTTAGAAGTATATGTGAGGCTGTGATTATGTACATCATATGCAGACCATAAGAGGGATTTAGATTCTCCAGAATCTGACACCCTCTTCTGGAGTGTCTGAAGACAGCCTCAGTGTACTTATATCTAAAAAATACATAAATAAATAAATAAATAAACATTTTTTAAAAAGGATAAGAAAGAAAGAAAGACCAGGCAGGCCTGCCATCCTTATCTCTGTCTTTCTGTCTGTCTGTTTGTCTGATCCCCTGAAACTGGAGATGGGCCAACATATAGTTGCTGGTAGTTGATCCCAGGTTCTCTGGAAGAGGAGACAATGCTGTTAATTGTTGGTTCCTTTCAGTGGCCCCAACCATCTTTAAATTTTTAGAAGAATATGTGAGGCTGTGTTTATGTACATCATATGCAGAACATAAATGGGATTTACGTTCTGCAGAATCAAACACCCTCTTCTGGAGTGTCTGAAGATAGCTATAGTGTACTTATATCTAATAAATACATAAATAAATTAATAAACCTTTTTTAAAATGATAAGAAAGAAAGAAAGACCAGGCAGGCCTGCCATCCTTATCTCTGTCTGTCTGTCTGTGTGTCTGTCTGATCCCCTGGAACTGGAGATGGGCCACCATATAATTACTGGTTATTGATCCCAGGTTCTCTGGAAGAGGAGACAATGCTGTTAATTGTTGATCCCTTTTAGTGGCCCCACCCATCTTTAAATTTTTAGAAGTATATGTGAGGCTGTGTTTATGTACATCATATGCAGACCATAAGAGGGATTTAGATTCTCCAGAATCTGACAACCTCTTCTGGAGTGTCTGAAGACAAGTATTGTGTACTTATATCTAATAAATACATTAAAAATAAATAAATAATAAATAAATAAATAAAAATAAATAAATAAACATTTTTTTTTAAACGGAGAAGAAAGAAAGAAAGACCATGCAGGCCTGCCATCCTTATCACTTTCTGTCTGTCTGTCTGTCTGTCTGATCCCCTGTAACTGGAGATGGGACACCATATAGTTGCTGGTAGTTGATCCCAGGTTCTCTGGAAAAGGAGACAATGCTGTTAATTGTTGAGCCCTTTCAGTGGCCCCACCCATCTTTAAATTTTTAGAAGTATATGTGAGGCTATGTTTATGTACATCAAATGCAGACCATACGAGGGATTTAGATTCTCCAGCATATGACACCCTCTTCTGGAGTGTCTGAAGACAGCTACAGTGTACTTATGTCTAATAAATACATAAATAAACAAATAAACATTTTTAAATAAGGATAATAAAGAAAGAAAATCCAGGCAGGCCTTCCATCCTTATATCTGTCTGTCTGTCTGTCTGTCTGATTCCCTGGAACTGGAGATGGGCCACCATATAGTTGCTGGTAGTTGATCCAGGTTCTCTGGAAGAGGAGACAATGCTGTTAATTGTTGAGCCCTTTCAGTGGCCCCACACATCTTTAAATTTTTAGAAATATATGTGAGGCTGTGTTATGTACATCATATGCAGACCATAAGAGTTATTTAGATTCTCCAGAATCTGATACCCTCTTCTGGAGTGTCTGAAGACAGCTACAGTGTACTTATATCTAATAAATAAATAAATAAATAAATAAATAAATAAATAAATAAATAAATAAATAAATAAACATTTTTTTAAAAGGATAAGAGAAAAAGAAAGACTAGCAGGCCTGCCATCCTTATCTCTGTCTGTCTGTCTGTCTGTCTGTCTGATCCCCTGGAACTGGAGATGGGCCACCACATAGTTGCTGGTAGTTTAATCCCAGGTTCTCTGGAAGAGGAGACAATGCTGTTAATTGTTGAGCCCTTTCAGTGGCCCCACACATTTTTAAATTTTTAGAAGTATATGTGAGGCTGTGTTTATGTACATTGTATGTAGACCATAAGAGGGATTTATATTCTCCAGAATCTGATACCCTCTTCTGGAGTGTCTGAAGACAGCTACAGTGTACTTATATCTAATAAATACATAAATAAATAAATAAACATGTTTTAAAAAGGATAAGAAAGAAAGAAAAACCAGGCAGGCCTGCCATCCTTGTCTGTCTGTCTGTCTGTCTGTCTCTCTGATCACCTGGATCTGGAGATGGGCCACCATATAGTTGCTGGTAGTTTATCCCAGGTTCTCTGGAAGAGGAGACAATGCTGTTAATTGTTGAGCCCTCACAGTGGCCCCACCCATCTTTAAATTTTTAGAAATAAATGTGAAGCTGTTTTTATGTACATCATATGCATATCATAAGAGGGACTTAGATTCTCCAGAATCTGACACCCTCTTCCTGAGTGTCTGAAGACAGCTACAGTGTACTTATATATAATAAATTCATAAATAAATAAATAAACCTTTTTAAACGGATAAGAAAGAAATAAAAACCAGGAAGGCCTGCCATCCTTGTCTGTATGTCTGTCTGTCTGTCTGATCGCCTGGAACTGGAGATGGTCCACCATATAGTTGCTGGTAGTTGATCCCAGGTTCTCTGGAAGAGGAGACAATGCTGTTAATTTTTGAGCCCTTTCAGTGGCCCCACCCATCTTTAAATTTTTATAAGTATATGTGAGGCTGTGTTCATGTACATCATATGCAGACCATAAGAGGGATTTAGATTCTCCAGAATCTGACACCCTCTTTTGGAGTGTCTGAAGACAGCTACAGTGTACTTATATCGAATAAATAAATAAATAAATAAATAAATAAATAAATAAATAAATAAACATTTTTTAAAAGGATAAGAAAGAATGAAAGACCAGGTAGGCCTGCCATCCTTAACTCTATCTGTCTGTATCTCTGTCTGTCTGTCTGATCCCCTGGAACTGGAGATGGGCCACCATATAGTTGCTGGTAGTTGATGCCAGGTTCTCTGGAAGAGGAGACAATGCTGTTAATTGTTGAGCCCTTTCAGTGGTCCTACCCATCTTTAAATTTTTAGAAGTATATGTGAGGCTGTGTTTATGTACATCATATGCAGACCATAAGAGGGATATAGATTCTCCAGAATCTGAAACCCTCTTCTGGAGTGTCTGAAGACAGCTACAGTGTACTTATATCTAATAAATACATAAATAAATAAATAAATAAATAAATAAATAAATAAATAAATAAATATACATTTTTTAAAAGGGATAAGAAAGAAAGAAAAACCAGGCAGGCTTCCATCCTTGTCTGTCTTTCTCTCTGTCTGTCTGTCTTGCCTAGCCCCTTGCGTTGCCTAGCCTAGCCCCTTGCCTTGCCTAGCCCAGCCCCTTGCCTAGCCTAGCCTAGCCCAGCCCTGCCTTGCCTAGCCCTGCCTATCCCTGTCTTTAACCAGGCTGGCCTCGAACTCAGAAACTGACTGCCTCTGCCTCCAGAGTGCTCTCATTAAGAGCTCGAGCCACCACTGACTGTTGGGTTTTCTAAGTCTTACATAGGTATGGTCTGTTTCTCAACTGTGAAACCCTAATTAACACATGTAGTCTGTCCTAGGTCAGCCATAGCTACAGACTGAGGCCTTTTCTAAAACAAAACAAAAGAAAACAAAAAAAAATAGAAATAATAAAATAAATAAATTAAGAAACCACATGATATCTTTTCTTTCTTTCAATGATACTCAGAGTTTGAAGCAGTTCACCCATGAGACCTCAGCTCTGGACATTGAGGCTGTTTCCCTAACAAGTATTATGGCTGAACCTGAGGGGTTCTACTGCTGATTTGTGTCCCCCACTTTAAAAAAATAGTTGTTTTCAAAGGCTGCAGGTTCTTAGCTCTGTTCCTTGTTACAGTTGAATCACAGCCCTGAAAGTTCAGTGGTAGTTAAAGGCACTGAGAAGGGCTTCCTATAGACATCAAAGACCAAGTCTTTGTTATTAAAAAGTTAATCTGGATTCCCCCACACCCTGGCATCCTTAGAATTCCTAGAAAGGAAGGCAGGGACCTGGGCAGAAGGGTGCAAGGCTACTGGTGTTTGTAAGTGGTAACAGAAAGCTTTCTCTTGTTGGTACCCTACCCCAAGTTACACTGTCACTTCTTTTTCCTAGTTGTTGTTTTGTAGGTTTGTATTCTCAACATAGACCCTTTTCCTTCCTAACCTTGGCTGTCCTGAACCTTACTGTCCTTGAACTCAGTGATTTGCCTGTCTTGCTGGGATGAAACTGTGAGCTACCATCCAGAAGGAAGCACCCTGCTGAGGTTAGATTGGGGTCTCTTCCATTTTCCTCTATGAACATGCATATGGCAGGCCTGTTCTTTCTTTTTTACTTTTCCTTTTCTTTTTAAAGATTTATTTATTTATTATATTTAAGTATGCTGTAGCTATCTTCAGACAGTCCAGAAGAGGGTGTCAGATTCTGAAGAATCTAAATCATTCTTATTGTCTGCATATGATGTATATAAACACAGCCTCACATATACTCAAAAAAAAAAAAAGAAAGAAAGATGTGGCTACAGAGAGGGCTCAACAATTAAGAGCATTGTCTCCTCTTCCAGAGAACCTGGGCTCAATTACCAGTATTATATATGGTGGCCCATCTCCAGTTCCAGGGGATCTAATACTCTGTTCTGGAGTCTGTGGGTACAGCATACACATGCAAAACATTCTTACACAATCATTGAGAGAGGAGAGAGAGGGGTTGAGAGAGAGGGGAGATAATCATACCTCCTGACGAGTTTGAAGACCTGAGCTTCATCACTCACACAAATAAATAAATGCAAAATATTTTTAAAAAATAAACTCTGCCATTGCCCTTTAAAAATTCCTAGAAAACAAGTTTTATAAGCAACAGTTATATTTACTATATCTAAAGTACAGTCATGAGCATATTCTCTAAATAGAAAAAGGCCTGTTAGTCTTAGAAATGGAAAAGACAAACCAAGGAAGGTTTGCAATTACATAATGAGGCAGCTCAGCCTAGCTCTTAGGTTGGAAATAAGACTGGAGAATAGGATACACCTGAAGACAGCCAGCCATTGCTTTTTGTTTTGGAGGCTGAAAGGATACACCTGAAGACAGCCAATGCTGAGTGATGGTGATCTCTCTCTCTCTCTCTCTCTCTCTCTCTCTCTCTCTCTCTCTCTCTCTCTCTCTCTCTCTCTCTCTCTCTCTCTCTTTCTTTCTTTTCTTTCTTTCCCCTAGCCTACCCTATAGCCTACCCTATAGCCTACCCTATAGCCTACCCTATAGCCTACCCTATAGCCTACCCTATAGCCTACCCTATAGCCTACCCTAGCCCTGCCTAACCCTGTCTTTCACCAGGGTGGCCTCGAACTCAGAAACTTACTGCCTCTGCCTACAGAGTGCTCTCATTAAGAGCTTGAGCCACCACTGAAGGTCGGGTTTTCTAAACCTTACCTTGCTCTTGGTGTCTGTTCTCAGCTGTGAAACCCTAATTAACACAGGTAGGCAGTCCTGGGTCAGCCAGAGCTACAGACTGAGGCCTTCTCTAAAAACAAATAAAACAAAACAAAACAACAAATAGAAATAATAAAATACATAAATTAAACAACCACAGCATAGCTTTTCTCTCTCTAGGTGGTACTCAGAAATTCCAGCAGTTGGCCTGTGACACCTCAGCTCAGTATATGTGAGGCTGTGTTTATGTACATCATACACAGACCATAAGAGGGATTTAGATTCTCTAGAATCTAACACACTCTTCTGGAGTGTCTGTAGACAGCTACAGTGTACTTATATATAATAAATACATAAATAAATAAACATTTTTTAAAGGATAAGAAAGAAAGAAAGACCAGGCAGGCCTGCCATCCTTATCTCTGTCTGTCTGTCTGTCTGTCTGATCCCCTGGAACTGCAGATGGGCCACCATATAGTTGCTGGTAGTTGATCCCAGGTTCTCTGGAAGAGGAGACAATGATGTTAATTGTTGAGCCCTTTCAGTGGTCCTACCCATCTTTAAATTTTTAGAAGTATATGTGAGGCTGTGTTTATGTACATCATATGCAGACCATAAGAGGGATTTAGATTCTCCAGAATCTGACACCCTCTTCTGGAGTGTCTGAAGACAGCTACTGTGTACTAATATCTAATAAATACATAAATAAATAATTAAATAAACATTTTTTACAAAGGATAAGAAAGAAAGAAAGACCAGGCAGGCCTGCCATCCTTATCTCTGTCTGTCTGTCTGTCTGTCTGTCTGTCTGATCCCTGAGAACTGGAGATGGGCCACTATATAGTTGATGGTAGTTGATCCCAGGTACTCTGGAAGAGGAGACAATGCTGTTACTTGTAGAGCTTTTTCAGTGGCCCCACCCTTCTTTAAATTTTTGAAGTATATGTGAGGCTGTGTTTATGTACATCATATGCAGACCATAAGAGGGATTTAGATTCTGCAGAATGTGACACCCTCTACTGGAGTGTCAGAAGACAGCTACAGTGTACTTATATCTAGTAAATACATAAATGAATAAATAAATAAATAAATAAATAAATAAATAAATAAATAAGTAAATAAACATTTTTTTAAAGGATAAAAAAGAAAGAAAGACCAGGCAGGCCTGCCATCCTTATCTCTGTCTGTCTGTCTGTCTGTCTGATCCCCTGGAACTGGAGATGGGCCACCATATAGGTGCTGGTAGTTGATCCCAGGTTCTCTGGAAGAGGACCCAATGCTGTTAATTGTTGAGCCTTTTCAGTGGCCCCAGCAATCTTTAAATTTTTAGAAGTATATGTGAGTCTGTGTTTATGTACATCATATGCAGACCATAAGAGGGATTTAGATTCTCCAGAATCCTACACCCACTTCTGGAGTGTCTGAAGACAGCTACAGTATACTTATATGTATTAAATACCTGAATAATTAAACAAATAAACATTTTTTTAAAAGGATAAGAAAAAAAAAGACCAGGCAGGCCTGCCATCCTTATCTCTGTCTGTCTGTCTGTGTGTCTGTCTGATCTCCTGTAACTGGAGATCGGCCACCATATAGTTAGTGGTAGTTGAACCCAGGTTCTCTGGAAGAAGAGACAATGCTGTTAATTGTTGAGCCCTTTCAGTGGCCCCACTCATCTTTAAATTTTTAGAAGAGTATGTGAGGCTGTGTTTATGTACATGATATGCAGATCATAAGAGAGATTTAGATTCTCCAGAATCTGACACCCTCTTCTGAAGTGACTGAAGACAGCTAATGTGTACTTATATCGAATAAATACATAAATAAATAAATAAATAAATAAATAAATAAATAAATAAATAAACATTTTTTAAAAAGATAAGAAAGAAAGAAAGACCAGGCAGGCCTGCCATCCTTATCTCTGTCTGTCTGTCTGTCTGTCTGATCCTCTGATACTGGATATGGGCCACCATATAGTTGCTGGTAGTTGATCCCAGGTTCTCTGGAAGAGGAGACAATGCAGTTAATTGTTGAGACATTTCAGTGGTCTCACCCATCTTTAAATATTTAGAAGTGTATGTGAGGCTGTGTTTATGTACATCATATGCAGACCATAAAAGGGATTTAGATTCTCCAGAATCTGACACCCTCTTCTGGAGTATCTGAAGAGAGCTACAGTGTACTGATATCTAATAAATAAATAGATAAATAAATAAATAAATAAATAAACATTTTTTTAAAAGGATAAGAAATAAAGAAAGACCAGGCAGGCCTACCATCCATATCTCTGTCTGTCTGTCTTTCTATCTGATCTCCGGGAACTGGAGATGGGCCACCATATAGTTGCTGGTAGTTGATCCAAGGTTCTCTGGAAGAGGAGACCATTCTGTTAATTGTTGAGCCCTTTCAGTGGCCCCACACTTCTTTAAATATTTAGAAGTATACTTGAGGCTGTGTTTATGTACATCATATGCACATTATAAGAGGATTTAGATTCTCCAGAATCTGACTCCCTCTACTGGAGTGTCTGAAGACAGCTACAGTGTATTTATATCTAATAAATAAATAAATAAATAAATAAATAAATAAATAAATAAATAAATAAACATTATTTAAATAGGATAAGAAATAAAGAAAGACCTGGCAGGCCTGCCATCCATATCTCTGTCTGTCTGTCTGTCTGTCTATCTGATCCCCTGGAACTGGAGATGGGCCACCATATAGTTGCTGGTAGTTGATCCCAGGTTCTCTGGAAGAGGAGACAATGCTGTTAATGTTGAGCCCTTTCTTTCTTTCTTTCTTTTTTTTTTTTTTTTTTTTTTTTTGGTTTTTTCGAGACAGGGTTTCTCTGTGTAGCCCTGGCTGTCCTGGAACTCACTTTGTAGACCAGGCTGGCCGGGAACTCAGAAATCCGCCTGCCTCTGCCTCCCCAGTGCTGGGATTAAAGGCGTGCGCCACCACGCCCGGCTTGTTGAGCCCTTTCAATGGCCCTACCCATGTTTAAATTTTTAGAAGTGTATGTGAGGCTGTGTTTATGTACATCATATGCAGACCAGAAGAGGGATTTAGATTCATCAGAATCTGACACCCTCTACTGGAGTGTCTGAAGACAGCTACTGTGTACTTATATCTAATAAATAAATAAATAAATAAATAAATAAATAAATAAACATTATTTAAACAGGATAAGAAAGAAAGAAAGACCAGGCAGGCCTTCCATCCATATCTCTGTCTGTCTGTCTGTCTGTCTGTCTATCTGATCCCCGGGAACTGGAGATGGGCCACCATATAGTTCCTGGTAGTTGATCCCAGGTTCTCTGGAAGAGGAGACAATGCTGTTAATTGTTGAGCCCTTTCAGTCGCCCCACCCATCCTTAAATTTTTAGAAGTGTATGTGAGGCTTTGTTAATGTACATCATATGCAGACCTTAAGTGGGATTTAGATTGTCCAGAATCTGACACCCTCTTCTGGAGTGTCTGAAGACAGCTACAGTGTATTTATATCTAATAAATAAATAAATAAATAAATAAATAAATAAATAAACATTTTTTAAAATGGATAAGAAATAAAGAAAGACCAGGCAGGAGTGCCATCCTTATCTCTGTCTGTCTATCTGTCTGTCTGATCCCCTGGAACTGGAGATGGTCCATCATATACTTGCTGGTAGTTGATCCCAGGTTCTCTGGAAGAGGAGACAATGCTGTTATTTGTTTTAAGTGGCCCCACCCATCTTAAAATTTTTAGAAGTGTATGTGAATCTCTGTTTATGTACATCATATGCATACCATAAGAGGGATTTAGATTCTCCAGAATCTGACACCCTCTTCTGGAGTGTCTGAAGACAGCTACAGTGTACTTATATCTAATAAATATATACATAAATAAATAAATAAATAAACATTTTTTAAAAAGGATAAGAAAGAAAGAAAGACCAGGCAGGCCTGCCATCCTTATCTCTGTCTGTCTGTCTCTCTGTCTGTCTGATCCCCTGGAACTGGAGATGGGCCACCATATAGTTGCTGGTAGTTGGTCCCAGGTTCTCTGGAAGAGGAGACAATGCTGTTAATTGTTGAGCCCTTTCAGTGGCCCCACCAATCTTTATATTTTTAGAAGTATATGTGAGTCTCTGTTTATGTACATCATATGCAGACCATTAGAGGGGTTTAGATTCTCCAGATTCTGACACCCTCTACTGGAGTATCTGAAGACAGCTACAGTGTACTTATATCGAATAAATACATAAAAAAATAAATAAATGAATAAATGAATAAATAAATAAATAAATAAGTAAATAAATAAATAAACATTTTTAAAAAAGGATAAGAACGAAAGAAAGACCTGGCAGGCCTGCCATCCTTATCTCTGTCTGTCTGTCTGTCTGATCCTCTGATACTGGATATGGGCCACCATATAGTTGCTGGTAGTTGATCCCAGGTTCTCTGGAAGGGGAGACAATGCTGTTAATTGTTGAGACCTTTCAGTGGTCCCACCCATCTTTAAATATTTAGAAGTGTATGTGAGGCTGTGTTTATGTACATCATATGCAGACCATAAGAGGGTTTTAGATTCTCCAGAATCTGACACCCTCTACTGGAGTGTCTGAACAGCTACAGTGTACTTATATCTAATAAATACATAAATAAATAAATAAATAAATAAATAAATAAATAAATAAACATTTTTTAAAAAGAATAAGCAAGAAAGAAAGTCCAGGCAGGCATGCCATCCATATCTCTGTCTGTCTGTCTGTCTGTCTATCTGATCCCCGGAAATGGAGATGGGCCACCATATAGTTGCTGGTAGTTGATCCCAGGTTCTCTGGAAGAGGAGAAAATGCTGTTACTGTTGAGCCCTTTCAGTGGCCCTACCCATCTTTAAATTTTTAGAAGTGTATGTGAGGCTGTGTTTATGTACATCATATGCAGACCAGAAGAGGGATTTAGATTCATCAGAATCTGACACCCTCTTCTGGAGTGTCTGAAGACAGCTACAGTGTATTTATATCTAATAAATAAATAAATAAATAAATAAATAAATAAATAAATAAATAAATAAACATTTTTTAAAATGGATAAGAAATAAAGAGAGACCAGGCAGGAGTGCCATCCTTATCTCTGTCTGTCTATCTGTCTGTCTGATCCCCTGGAACTGGAGATGGTCCATCTTATACTTGCTGGTAGTTGATCCCAGGTTCTCTGGAAGAGGAGACAATGCTGTTATTTGTTGAGCCCTTTAAGTGGCCCCACCCATCTTTAAATTTTTAGAAGTATATGTGAGGCTTTGTTTATGTACATCATATGCAGACCATAAGAGGGATTTAGATTCTCAGGAATCTGACACCCTCTTCTGGATTGTCTGAAGACAGCTACAGTGTACTTATATCTAATAAATAAATAAATAAATAAATAAATAAATAAATAAATACATAAATACATAAATCAATAAACATTTTTTAAAAAAAATAAGAAAGAAAGAAAGTCCAGGCAGGCCTTCCATCCATATCTCTGTCTGTCTGTCTGTCTGTCTATCTGATCCCCGGGAACTGGAGATGGGCCACCATATAGTTGCTGGTAGTTGATCCAAGATTCTCTGGAAGAGGAGATAATGCTGTTAATTGTTGAGCCCTTTTAGTGGCCCCACACTTCTTTAAATTTTTAGAAGTATACCTGAGGCTGTGTTTATGTACATCATATGCAGATTATAAGAGGATTTAGATTCTCCATAATCAGACACCCTCTACTGGAGTGTCTGAAGACAGCTACAGTGTACTTATATCTAATAATACATAAATAAATAAATAAATAAACATTTTTTTAAAAGGATAAGAAAGAAAGAAAGACCAGGCAGGCCTTCCATCCTTATCTCTGTCTGGCTGTCTGGCTGTCTGATCCCCTGGAACTAAAGGTGGGCCACCATATAGTTGCTGGTAGTTGATCCCAGGTTCTCTGGAAGAGGAGTCAATGCTGTTAATTTTTGAGCCCTTTCAGGGACCCCACCCATCTTTAAATTTTTAGAAGTATATGTGAGACTGTGTTTATGTACATCATATGCAGACCATTAGAGGGATTTATATTCTCCAGATTCTGACACCCTATTCTGGAGTGTCTGAAGACAGCTACATTATACTTATATCTAATAAATACATAAATAAATAAATAAATAAATAAATAAATAAATAAATAAATAAACATTTTTAAAAATGGATAAGAAAGAAAGAAAGAAAGACCAGGCAGGCATGCCATCCTTATCCATGTCTGTTTCTCTGTCTGTCTGTCTGATCCCCTGGAACTGGAGATGGGCCACCATATAGTTGATGGTAGTTGATCCCAGGTTCTCTGGAGAGGAGATAATGCTGTTAATTGTTGAGCCCTTTCAGTGGTCCCACCCATCTTTAAATTTTTAGAAGTATATGTGAGTCTCTGTTTATGTATATCATATGCAGACCATAAGAAGGATTTAGATTCTCCAGAATCTGACACCCTCTACTGGAGTGTCTGAAGACAGCTACAGTGTACTTATATCGAATAAATACATAAATAAATAAATAAATAAATAAATAAATAAATAAATAAACATTTTTTAAAAAGGATAAGAAAGAAAGAAATACCAGGCAGGCCTGTCATCCTTATCTCTCTCTGTCTGTCTGTCTGTCTTTCTGATCCCCTGGAACTGGAGATGGGCCATCATATAGTTGCTGGTAGTTGATCCCAGGTCCTCTGGAAGAGGAGACAATGCTGTTAATTGTTGAGCCCTTTCAGTGGCCCCACTCATCTTTAAATTTTTAGAAGTGTATGTGAGGCTGTGTTTATGTACATCATAGGCAGACTATAAGAGGGATTTAGATTCTCCAGAATCTGACACCCTCTTTTGGAGTGTCTGAAGACAGCTACAGTGTACTTATGTCTAATAAATAAATAAATAAATAAATAAATAAATAAATAAATAAATATTTTTTAAAAAAAAATGATAAGAAAAAAAGAAAGACCAGGCAGGGCCTGCCATCCTTTTCTCTGTCTGTCTGTCTGTCTTTCTGATCTCCTGGAACTGGAGATGGGCCACCATATAGTTGCTGGTAGTTGATCCCAGGTTCTCTGGAAGAGGAGACAATGCTGTTAATTGTTGAGCCCTTTCAGTGGCCCCACTCATCTTTAAATTTTTAGAGGTGTATGTGAGGCTGTGTTTATGTACATCATATGCAGACCATAAGAGGGATTTAGATTCTCCAGAATATGACACCCTCTTCTGGAGTGTCTGAAGATAGCTACAGTGTACTTATATCTAATAAATACATAAATAAATAAATAAATAAATAAATAAATAAATAAAATATTTTTTAAAAGGATAAGAAATAAAGTAAGACCAGGCAGGCCTGCCATCCTTATGTCTGTCTGTCTGTCTGTCTGTCTTTCTGATCCCCTGGAACTGGAGATGGGCCACCATATAGTTGCTGTTAGTTGATCCCAGGTTTTCTGGAAGAGGAGACAATTCTGTTAATTGTTGAGCCCTTTCAGTGGCCCCACCCATCTATAAATTTTTAGAAGTATATATGAGGCTGTGTTTATGTACATCATATGCAGCCCATAAGAGGGATTTAGATTCTCCAGAATCTTACACCCTTTTCTGCAGTGTCTCAAGACAGCTACAGTGTACTTATATCTAATAAATAAATAAATAAATAAATAAATAAATAAATAAATAAATAAATAAACATTTTTTAAAAGGGATAAGAAAGAAAGAAAAACCAGGCAGGCCTGCCATAATTGTCTGTCTGTCTTACTGTCTTGCCTAGCCCCTTGCCTAGCCTAGCCTAGCCTAGCCCCTTGCCTAGCCTAACCTAGCCCCTTGCTTAGCCTAGCCCTGCCTTGCCTAGCCCTGCCTATCCCTGGCTTTAACCAGGCTGGCCTCGAAATCAGAAACTGACTGCCTCTCCCTCCAGAGTGCTCTCATTAAGAGCTCGAGCCACCACTGACTGTTGGGTTTTCTAAGTCTTACATAGGTATGGTCTGTTTCTCAGCTGTGAAACCCTAATTAACACATGTAGTCTGTCCTAGGTCAGCCATAGCTACAGACTGAGGCCTTTTCTAAAACAAAACAAAAGAAAACAAAAAATAGAAATAATAAAATAAATAAATTAAGCAACCACATGATATCTTTTCTTTCTTTCAATGATACTCAGAGCTTGAAGCAGTTCACCCATGAGACCTCAGCTCCGGACATTGAGGCTGTTTCCCTAACAAGTATTATGGCTGAACCTGAGGGGTTCTACTGCTGATTTGTGTCCCCCACTTTAAAAAAATAGTTGTTTTCAAAGGCTGCAGGTTCTTAGCCCTGTTCCTTGTTACAGTTGAGTCACAGCCCTGAATGTTCAGTCTTAGTTAAAGGCACTGAGAAGGGCTTCCTGTAGACATCAAAGACCAAGTCTTTGTTATTAAAAAGTTAATCTGGATTCCCCCACCCCCTGAGGGTTTGTATTCTCAACATAGACCCTTTTCCTTCCTAACCTTGGCTGTCCTGAACCTTACTGTCCTTGAACTCAGTGATTTGCCTGTCTTGCTGGGATGAAACTGTGAGCTACCATCCAGAAGGAAGCACCCTGCTGAGGTTAGATTGGGGTCTCTTCCATTTTCCTCTATGAACATGCATATGGCAGGCCTGTTCTTTCTTTTTTCCTTTTCCTTTTCTTTTTAAAGATTTATTTATTTATTATATCAAAGTATGCTGTAGCTATGTTCAGACACTCCAGAAGATGGTGTCAGATGCTGAAGAATCTAAATCATTCTTATTGTCTGCATATGATGTATATAAACACACCCTAACATATACTCAAAAAAAAAAAAGAAAGAAAGAAAGAAAGAAAGAAAGAAAGAAAGAAAGAAAGAAAGAAAGGAAGAAAGAAAGAAAGAAAGAAAGAAAGAAAGAAAGAAAGAAAGAAAGAAAGAAAGAAAGAAAGAAAGAAAGAAAGAAAGATGTGGCTACAGAGAGGGCTCAACAATTAAGAGCATTGTCTCCTCTTCCAGAGAACCTGGGCTCAATTACCAGTATATATATATATCTCCAGTTCCAGGGGATCTATTACTCTGTTCTGGAGTCTGTGGGCACAGCATACACATGCAAAACATTCTTACACTAAAAATAAAATAGATCATTCAGAGAGAGGACAGAGAGTGGGTGAGAGAGAGGGGAGGTAATTATAACTCCTGACGAGTTTGAAGACCTGAGCTTCATCACTCACACAAATAAATACATGCAAAATAATTTTTATTGAGCAAAAGTTATATTTACTATATCTAAAGGCCAGTCATGAGCATATTCTCTAAATAGAAAAAGGCCTGTTAGTCTTAGAAATGGAAAAGACAAACCAAGGAAGATTTGCAATTACATAATGAGGCAGCTCAGCCCAGCTCTTAGGTTGGAAATAAGACTCGAGAATAGGATACACATGAAGCCAGCCAGCCATTGCTTTTTGTTTTGGAGGCTGAAAGGATACACCTGAAGACAGCCAATGCTGTGTGTGCTTGATGGTGATCTGGTAATTTTTTTTTTAATTTTTAAAAACTTTAACACTTTTTATAAAACTTTTATAAAAACTTTTTATTCTCCTTTCTTTCTTTCTTTCTTTCTTTCTTTCTTTCTTTCTTTCTTTCTTTCTTTCTTTCTTTCTTTCTTTCTTTCTTTCTTTTTTCAGGGTTTCTCACCATATTGCAGGTACTACAAGTTTGATTTTCTTATTTTTCGACTGTTTCAGGGTTTCTCACCATATTGCAGGTCCTACTATGTGATTTTCTCATTTTTCGACTTTTTCAGGGTTTCTTATCATATTCCAAGTCCTAGAGTGTGATATTCTCATTTTTAGACTTTTTCAGGGATTCTCACCATATTGCAGGTCCTACAAGTGTGAATTTCTTAATTTTCGACTTTTGCAGGGTTTCTCACCATGTTCCAGCTACTACAGTGTATTTTTCTCATTTTTTAAAATTTTCACGGTCTCTCATCTTATTCCAAGTCGAACAGTGTAATTTTCTCATTTTTCGACTTTTTCAGGGTTTCTCACCATATTGCAGGTACTACAAGTTTGATTTTCTTATTTTTCAAATGTTTCAGGGTTTCTCACCATATTCCAGGTCCTACTGTGTGATTTTCTCACGTTAAGACTTTTTCAGTGTTTCTCACCAATATTCTAGGTACTGCAGTGTGATTTTCTCATTTTTTGACTTTTTCAAGTTTTCTCATCATATTCCAAGTCCTAGAGTGTGATTTTCTCTTTTTCGGACTTTTTCAGGGTTTCTCAAAAATATTCCAGGTCCAACAGTGTAATTTTCTCATTTTTTGACTTTTTCAGGGTTTCTCACCATATTCCAAGTCCTATAGTGTGATTTTCTCATTTTTTGACTTTTTCAGGTTTTCTCATCTTACTTCAAGTCCTACAGTGTGATTTTCTCATTTTTCGACTTTTTCAAGGTTTCTCACCATATTGCAGGTCCTACAAGTGTGATTTTCTTATTGTTGGACTTTTTCAGGGTTTCTCACCATATTCCAGCTCCTACAGTGCATTTTTGTCATTTTTTGTCTTTTTCACGGTTTCTCATCTTATTCCAAGTCCTACAGTGTGATTTTCTCATTTTTCGACTTTTTCAGGGTTTCTCACCATATTGCAGTGCTACTGTGTGATTTTCTCATTTTTAGACTTTTTCAGGGTTTCTCACCATATTCCAGGTTCTACTGTGTAATTTTCTCATTTTTTGACTTTTTCAGGGTTTCTCACCATATTCCAAGTCCTATAGTGTGATTTTCTCATTTTTTGACTTTTTCAGGGTTTCTCATCTTACTCCAAGTCCTACAGTGTGATTTTCTCATTTTTGACTTTTTCAGGGTTTCTCACCATATTGCAGGTCCTACAAGTGTGATTTTCTTATTGTTGGACTTTTTCAGGTTTTTCTCACCATATTCCAGCTCCTACAGTGCATTTTTGTCATTTTTTGTCTTTTTCACGGTTTCTCATCTTATTCCAAGTCCTACAGTGTGATTTTCTCATTTTTCGACTTTTTAAGGGTTTCTCACCATATTGCAGGTCCTACTGTGTGATTTTCTCATTTTTTGACTTTTTCAGGGTTTCTCATCATATTCCAAGTCCTAGAGTGTGATTTTCTCTTTTTAAGACTTTTTAAGGGTTTCTCACCATATTCCAGGTCCTACAGTGTGATTTTCTCAATTTTTGACTTTTTCAGGGTTTCTCATCATATTCCAAGTCCTAGACTGTGATTTTCTCTTTTTTCGACTTTTTCAGGGTTTCTCACCATATTCCAGGTCCTACAGTGTGATTTTCTCATTTTTTGACTTTTTCAGGGTTTCTCATCTTACTCCAAGTCCTACAGTGTGATTTTCTCATTTTTTGACTTTTTCAGGGTTTCTCACCATATTGCAGGTCCTACTGTGTGATTTTCTCATTTTTAGACTTTTTCAGTGTTTACTCACCATATTCAAGGTACTACAGTGTTATTTTCTCATTTTTTGACTTTTTCAGGGTTTCTCATCTTATTCCAAGTCCTACAGTGTGATTTTCTCATTTTTCGACTTTTTCAGGGTTTCTCACCATATTGCAGGTCCTACTGTGTGATTTTCTCATTTTTAGACTTTTTCAGGGTTTCTCACCATATTCCAGGTACTACTCTGTGATTTCTCATTTTTTGACTTTTTCAGGGTTTCTCATCATATTCCAAGTCCTAGAGTGTGATTTTCTCTTTTTTCGACTTTTTCAGGGTTTCTCACCATATTCCAGGTCCTACAGTGTGATTTTCTCATTTTTTGACTTTTTCAGGGTTTCTCACCATATTCCAGCTCCTACTGCGTGATTTTCTCATTTTTCGACTTTTTCAGGGTTTCTCACCATATTCCAGCTCCTACTGCGTGATTTTCTCATTTTTCGACTTTTTCAGGGTTTCTCACCATATTCCAAGTCCTACAGTGTGATTTTCTCATTTTTTGACATTTTCAGGGTTTGTCACCATATTCCAGGTACTACAGTGTGATTTTCTTATTTTAGACTTTTTCAGTGTTTCTCACCAAATTCCAGGACCTACTGCGTGATTTTCTCATTTTTGACTTTTTCAGGATTTCTCACCATATTCCATGTCCTACACTGTAATTTTCTCATTTTTCGACTTTTTCAGGGTTTTTCACCATATTGGAGGTCCTACAAGTGTGATTTTCTTATTTTTCGACTTTTTCAGTGTTTCTCATCATATTCCAGCTCCTACAGTGTATTATTCTCATTTTTTTGATTTTTTCACGGTTTCTCATCTTATTCCAAATCCTACAGTGTGATTTTCTCATTGTTGGAATTTTTTAGGGTTTCTCACCATATTGCAGGTACTACAAGTTTGATTTTCTTATTTTTCGACTGATTCAGTGTTTCTCACCATATTGCAGGTCCTATTGTGTGATTTTTCTCATTTTTCGACTTTTTCAGGGTTTCTCATCATATTCCAAGTCCTAGGTGTAATTTTTCTAATTTTTAGTCTTTTTCAGAATTTCTCACCATATTCCAGGTTCTACATTGTGATTTTTCTCATTTTTTGAATTTTTCAGGGTTGCTCACCATATTGCAGCTCCTACCGTGTATTTTTGTCATTTTTTGTCTTTTTCACGGTTTCTCATCTTATTCCAAGTCCTATATTGTGATTTTCTCCTTTTTTGACGTTTTCAGGGTTTCTCACCATATTGCAGGTACTACAAGTTTGATTTTCTTATTTTTCTATCTTTCAGGGTTTCTCACCATATTCCAGGTCCTACTGTTTGATTTTCTCATTTTTAGACTTTTTCATGGTTTCTCACCATATTCCAGGTACTACAGTGTACTTTTCTCATTTTTTTGACCTTTTCAGGGTTTCTCATCATATTCCAAGTCCTAGAGTGTGATTTTCTCTTTTTTCGACATTTTCAGAGTTTCTCACCATATTCCAGGTCCTATAGTGTGATTTTCTCATTTTAAGACTTTTTCAGGGTATCTCAACATATTCCAGGTACTACAGTGTGATTTTCTCATTTTTCGACTTTTTCAGGGTTTCTCATCTTATTCCAAGTCCTAAAGTATGGTTTTCTCATTTTATGACCTTTTCAGGGTTTCTCACCATATTCCAGGTCCTACAGTGTGATTTTCTCATTTTTCGACTTTTTCAGGGTTTCTCACCATATTGCAGGTCCTACAAGTGTGATTTTCTTATTGTTGGACTTTTTCAGGTTTTTCTCACCATATTCCAGCTCCTACAGTGCATTTTTGTCATTTTTTGTCTTTTTCACGGTTTCTCATCTTATTCCAAGTCCTACAGTGTGATTTTCTCATTTTTCGACTTTTTAAGGGTTTCTCACCATATTGCAGGTCCTACTGTGTGATTTTCTCATTTTTAGACTTTTTCAGGGTTTCCCACTATATTCCAGGTACTACTGTGTGATTTTCTCATTTTTTGACTTTTTCAGGGTTTCTCATCATATTCCAAGTCCTAGAGTGTGATTTTCTCTTTTTAAGACTTTTTAAGGGTTTCTCACCATATTCCAGGTCCTACAGTGTGATTTTCTCAATTTTTGACTTTTTCAGGGTTTCTCATCATATTCCAAGTCCTAGACTGTGATTTTCTCTTTTTTCGACTTTTTCAGGGTTTCTCACCATATTCCAGGTCCTACAGTGTGATTTTCTCATTTTTTGACTTTTTCAGGGTTTCTCATCTTACTCCAAGTCCTACAGTGTGATTTTCTCATTTTTCGACTTTTTCAGGGTTTCTCACCATATTGCAGGTCCTACTGTGTGATTTTCTCATTTTTAGACTTTTTCAGTGTTTACTCACCATATTCAAGGTACTACAGTGTTATTTTCTCATTTTTTGACTTTTTCAGGGTTTCTCATCTTATTCCAAGTCCTACAGTGTGATTTTCTCATTTTTCGACTTTTTCAGGGTTTCTCACCATATTGCAGGTCCTACTGTGTGATTTTCTCATTTTTAGACTTTTTCAGGGTTTCTCACCATATTCCAGGTACTACTCTGTGATTTCTCATTTTTTGACTTTTTCAGGGTTTCTCATCATATTCCAAGTCCTAGAGTGTGATTTTCTCTTTTTTCGACTTTTTCAGGGTTTCTCACCATATTCCAGGTCCTACAGTGTGATTTTCTCATTTTTTGACTTTTTCAGGGTTTCTCACCATATTCCAGCTCCTACTGCGTGATTTTCTCATTTTTCGACTTTTTCAGGGTTTCTCACCATATTCCAGCTCCTACTGCGTGATTTTCTCATTTTTCGACTTTTTCAGGGTTTCTCACCATATTCCAAGTCCTACAGTGTGATTTTCTCATTTTTTGACATTTTCAGGGTTTGTCACCATATTCCAGGTACTACAGTGTGATTTTCTTATTTTAGACTTTTTCAGTGTTTCTCACCAAATTCCAGGACCTACTGCGTGATTTTCTCATTTTTGACTTTTTCAGGATTTCTCACCATATTCCATGTCCTACACTGTAATTTTCTCATTTTTCGACTTTTTCAGGGTTTTTCACCATATTGGAGGTCCTACAAGTGTGATTTTCTTATTTTTCGACTTTTTCAGTGTTTCTCATCATATTCCAGCTCCTACAGTGTATTATTCTCATTTTTTTGATTTTTTCACGGTTTCTCATCTTATTCCAAATCCTACAGTGTGATTTTCTCATTGTTGGAATTTTTTAGGGTTTCTCACCATATTGCAGGTACTACAAGTTTGATTTTCTTATTTTTCGACTGATTCAGTGTTTCTCACCATATTGCAGGTCCTATTGTGTGATTTTTCTCATTTTTCGACTTTTTCAGGGTTTCTCATCATATTCCAAGTCCTAGGTGTAATTTTTCTAATTTTTAGTCTTTTTCAGAATTTCTCACCATATTCCAGGTTCTACATTGTGATTTTTCTCATTTTTTGAATTTTTCAGGGTTGCTCACCATATTTCAGCTCCTACCGTGTATTTTTGTCATTTTTTGTCTTTTTCACGGTTTCTCATCTTATTCCAAGTCCTATATTGTGATTTTCTCCTTTTTTGACGTTTTCAGGGTTTCTCACCATATTGCAGGTACTACAAGTTTGATTTTCTTATTTTTCTATCTTTCAGGGTTTCTCACCATATTCCAGGTCCTACTGTTTGATTTTCTCATTTTTAGACTTTTTCATGGTTTCTCACCATATTCCAGGTACTACAGTGTACTTTTCTCATTTTTTTGACCTTTTCAGGGTTTCTCATCATATTCCAAGTCCTAGAGTGTGATTTTCTCTTTTTTCGACTATTTCAGAGTTTCTCACCATATTCCAGGTCCTATAGTGTGATTTTCTCATTTTAAGACTTTTTCAGGGTATCTCAACATATTCCAGGTACTACAGTGTGATTTTCTCATTTTTCGACTTTTTCATGGTTTCTCATCTTATTCCAAGTCCTAAAGTATGATTTTCTCATTTTAAGACTTTTTCAGGGTTTCTCACCATATTCCAGGTCCTACAGTGTGATTTTCTCATTTTTCGACTTTTTCAGGGTTTCTCACCATATTGGAGGTTCTACAAGTGTGATTTTCTTATTTTTCGACTGATTCAGTGTTTCTCACCATATTGCAGGTCCTACAGTGTGATTTTATCATTTTTCGACTTTTTCAGGGTTTCTCACCATATTGGAGGTTCTACAAGTGTGATTTTCTTATTTTTTGACTTTTTCAGGGTTTCTTACCATATTCCAGCTTCTACAGTGTATTTTTCTCATTTTTTGACTTTTTCACGGTTACTCATCATATTCTAAATCCTACAGTGTGATTTTCGCATTTTTGGAAATTTTCAGGGTTTCTCACCATAGTGCAAGTACTACAAGTTTGATTTTCTTATTTTTTGACTGTTTAAGTGTTTATCACCATATTGCAGGTCCTAATGTGTGATTTTCTCATTTTGAGACTTTTTCTGTGTTTCTCACCATATTCCAGCTACTACAGTGTGATTTTCTCATTTTTCGACTTTTATAGGGTTCCTCATCATATTCCAAGTCCTAGAGTGTGATTTTTCTAATTATTGACTTTTTCAGGGTTACTCACCAAATTCCATCTTCTATAGTGTGATTTTCAAATTTTTCGACTTTTTCAGGGTTTTTCATCATATTCCAATTCCTACAGTGTGATTTTCTCATTTTTTGACTTTTTCAGGGTTTCTCATCATATTCCAAGTCCTAGAGAGTGATTTTTCTAATTTTTCGCCTTTTTCAGAGTTTCTCACCATATTCCAGGTTCCACAGTGTTATTTTTCTCATTTTTTGACTTTTTCAGGATTGCTCAACATATTCCAACTTCTACAGTGTGATTTTTTCATTTTTCAACTTTTTCAGGGTTTCTCATCTTATTCCAAGTCCTACAGGGTGATTTTCTCATTTTTTGACTTTTTCAGGGTGTCTCATCTTATTCCAAGTCCTACAGTGTGATTTTCTCATTTTTCAACTTTTTCAGGGTTTCTCACCATATTGCAGGTCCTACAAGTGTGAATTTCTTATTTTTTGACTTTTTCAGGGTTTCTCACCATATTCCAGCTCCTTCAGTGTATTTTTCTCATTTTTTGACTTTTTCAGGGTTTCTCACCATATTGCAGATATGACAAATTTGATTTTCTTATTTTTCGACTGCTTCAGGGTTTCTCACCATATTCCAGGTCCTACAGTGTAATTTTCTCATTTTTTGACTTTTTCAGTGTTTCTCACCATATTGCAGGTCCTAATGTGTGATTTTCTCATTTTTAGACTTTTTCAGTGTTTACTCACCATATTCAAGGTACTACAGTGTTATTTTCTCATTTTGAGACTTTTTCAGGTTTTCTCATCTTATTCCAAGTCCTACAGGGTGATTTTCTCTTTTTTCGACTTTTAAAGGGTTTCTCAACATATTCCAGGTCCTACAGTGTAATATTCTCATTTTTTGACTTTTTCAGGGTTTGTCACCATATTCCAGGTACTACAGTGTGATTTTCTTATTTTAGACTTTTTCAGTGTTTCTCACCAAATTCCAGGACCTACTGCATCTTTTTCTCATTTTTGACTTTTTCAGGGTTTCTCACCATATTCCATGTCCTACACTGTAATTTTCTCATTTTTCGACTTTTTCAGGGTTTTTCACCCTATTGGAGGTCCTACAAGTGTGATTTTCTTATTTTTCGACTTTTTCAGGGTTTCTCATCATATTCCAGCTCCTGCAGTGTATTATACTCATTTTTTTGATTTTTTCACGGTTTCTCATCATATTCCAAATCCTATAGTGTGATTTTCTCATTTTTTGTCTTTTTCAGTGTTTCTCACCATATTGCAGGTCCTACTGTGTGATTTTCTCATATTTAGACTTTTTCAGTGTTTACTCACCATATTCAAGGTACTACAGTGTGATTTTCTCATTTTTTTGACTTTTTCAGGGTATATCATCATATTCCAAGTCTTAGAGTGTGATTTTCTCTTTTTTCGACTCTTTCAGAGTTTCTCATCATATTCCAGGTCCTACAGTGTGATTTTCTCATTTTAAGACTTTTTCAGGGTTTCTCAACACATTCCAGGTACTACAGTGTGATTTTCTCATTTTTCGACTTTTTCAGGGTTCCTCATCATATTCCAAGTTCTATAGTGTGATTTTCTCATTTTTTGACTTTTTCAGGGTTTCTCACCATATTCCAGGTCCTACAGTGTGATTTTCTCATTTTTCAACTTTTTCAGGGTTTCTCACCATAATGAAGGTCAAACAAGTGTGAGTTTCTTATTTTTCGACTTTTTCAGGTTTTCTCACCATATTTCAGCTCCTTCAGTGTATTTTTCTCATTTTTTGACTTTTTCAGGGTTTCTCACCATATTCCAGCTCCTTCAGTGTATTTTTCTCATTTTTTGACTTTTTCAGGGTTTCTCACCATATTGCAGATATGACAAATTTGATTTTCTTATTTTTCGACTGCTTCAGGGTTTCTCACCATATTCCAGGTCCTACTGTGTGATTTTCTCATTTTTAGACTTTTTCAGTGTTTTTCTCACCATATTCAAGGTACTACAGTGTTATTTTCTCATTTTTTGACATTTTCAGGTTTTCTCATCATATTCCATGTCCTAGAGGGTGATTTTCTCTTTTTTCGACTTTTAAAGTGTTTCTCAACATATTCCAGGTCCTACAGTGTAATTTTCTCATGTTTTGACTTTTTCAGTGTTTCTCACCATATTGCAGGTCCTACAAGTGTGAATTTCTTTTTTTTCGACTTTTTCAGAGTTACTCACCATATTCCAGGTCCTACAGTGTGATTTTCTCATTTTTAGATTTTTCAGTGTTTCTCAACATATTGCAGGTCCTACTGTGTGATTTTCTCATTTTAAGACTTTTTCAGGGTTTCTCACCATATTCCAGGTCCTACTGTGTGATTTTCTCATTTTTTTACTTTTTCAGTGTTTCTCATTATATTCCAAGTCCTACAGTGTGATTTTCTCATTTTTTGACTTTTTCAGGGTTTCTTATCATATTCCAAGTCCTAGACTGTGATTTTTCTAATTTTTCGACTTTTTCAGATTATATCACCATATTACTTTTACTACAGTGTTGTTTCTCATTTTTTGACTTTTTCAAGGTTTCTCACCATATTCAATGTCCTACAGTGTGATTTTCTCATTTAAAGGCTTTTTCAGGGTTTGTCACCATATTCCAGGTGCTACAGTGTAAATTTCTTATTTTAGACTTTTTCAGTGTTTCTCACCAAATTCCAGGACCTACTGCGTGATTTTCTCATTTTTCGACTTTTTCAGGGTTTCTCACCATATTCCAGGTCCTACACTGTGATTTTCTCATTTTTCGACTTTTTCAGGGTTTTTGACCATATTGGAGGTCCTACAAGTGTGATTTTCTTATTTTTCGACTTTTTCAGGGTTTCTCATCATATTCCAAATCCTACAGTGTGATTTTCTCATTTTTGGAATTTTTCAGAGTTTCTCAACATATTGCAGGTACTACAAGTTTTATTTTCTTATTTTTTGACTGTTTCAGTGTTTCTTACCATATTCCAGCTACTACAGTGTGATTTTCTCATTTTTCGACTTTTTCAGGGTTTCTCATCATATTCCAAGTCCTAGAGAGTGATTTTTCTAATTTTTCGCCTTTTTCAGAGTTTCTCACCATATTCCAGGTTCCACAATGTGATTTTTCTCATTTTTTGACTTTTTCAGGATTGCTCAACATATTCCATCTTCTACAGTATGATTTTCTCATTTTTCAACTTTTTCAGGGTTTCTCATCTTATTCCAAGTCCTACAGTGTGATTTTCTCATTTTTTGACTTTTTCAGGGTGTCTCATCTTATTCCAAGTCATACAGTGTGATTTTCTCATTTTTCGACTTTTTCAGGGTTTCTCACCATATTGCAGGTCCTACAAGTGTGAATTTCTTATTTTTTGACTTTTTCAGGGTTTCTCACCATATTGCAGATAAGACAAATTTGATTTTCTTATTTTTCGACTTTTTCAGGGTTTCTCACCATATTCCAGGTCCTACTGTGTGATTTTCTCATTTTTAGACTTTTTCAGTGTTTACTCACCATATTCAAGGTACTACAGTGTTATTTTCTCATTTTTTGACTTTTTCAGGTTTTCTCATCTTATTCCAAGTCCTACAGGGTGATTTTCTCTTTTTTCGACTTTTAAAGGGTTTCTCAACATATTCCAGGTCCACCAGTGTAATTTTCTCATTTTTTGACTTTTTCAGTGTTTCTCACCATATTGCAGGTCCTACAAGTGTGAATTTCTAATTTTTCGACTTTTTCAGAGTTACTCACCATATTCCAGGTCCTACAGTGTGATTTTTTCATTTCAAGATTTTTCAGTGTTTCTCACCATATTCCAGGTCCTACTGCCTGATGTTCTCATTTTTCGACTTTTTCAGGGTTTCTCACCATATTCCAAGTCCTACAGTGTGATTTTCTCATTTTTTTGACATTTTCAGGGTTTGTCACTATATTCCAGGTACTACAGTGTGATTTTCTTATTTTAGACTTTTTCAGTGCTTCTCACCAAATTCCTGGACCTACTGCGTGATTTTCTCATTTTTGACTTTTTCAGGGTTTCTCACCATATTCCATGTCCTACACTGTAATTTTCTCATTTTTCGACTTTTTCAGGGTTTTTCACCATATTGGAGGTCCTACAAGTGTGATTTTTTTATTTTTCGACTTTTTCAGGGTTTCTCAACATATTCCAGCTCCTACAGTGTATTATTCTCATTTTTTTGATTTTTTCACGGTTTCTCATCTTATTCCAAATCCTACAGTGTGATTTTCTCATTTTTGGAATTTTTCAGGGTTTCTCACCATATTGCAGGTTCTACATTGTGATTTTTCTCATTTTTTGAATTTTTCAGGGTTGCTCACCATATTTCAGCTCCTACAGTGTATTTCTGTCATTTTTTGTCTTTTTCACGGTTTCTCATCTTATTCCAAGTCCTATATTTTGATTTTCTCCTTTTTTGACTTTTTTAGGGTTTCTCACCATTTTGCAGGTACTACAAGTTTGATTTTCTTATTTTTCGATCTTTCAGGGTTTCTCACCATATTCCAGGTCCTACTGTTTGATTTTCTCATTTTTAGACTTTTTAAGGGTTTCTCACCATATTCCAGGTACTACAGTGTGATTTTCTCATTTTTTTTGACTTTTTCATGGTATATCATCATATTCCAAGTCCTAGAGTGTGATTTTCTCTTTTTTCGACTATTTCAGAGTTTCTCACCATATTCCAGGTCCTACAGTGTGATTTTCTCGTTTTAAGACTTTTTCAGGGTTTCTCAACACATTCCAGGTACTACAGTGTGATTTTCTCATTTTTCGACTTTTTCAGGGTTTCTCATCTTATTCCAAGTCCTACAGTGTGATTTTCTCGTTTTAAGACTTTTTCAGGGTTTCTCAACACATTCCAGCTTCTACAGTGTATTTTTCTCATTTTTTGACTTTTTAACGGTTACTCATCATATTCTAAATCCTACAGTGTGATTTTCGCATTTTTGGAAATTTTTAGGGTTTCTCACCATATTGCAGGTACTACAAGTTTGATTTTCTTATTTTTTGACTGTTTAAGTGTTTATCACCATATTCCAGCTACTACAGTGTGATTTTCTCATTTTTCGACTTTTTCAGGGTTCCTCATCATATTCCAAGTCCTAGAGTGTGATTTTTCTAATTATTGACTTTTTCACGGTTGCTCACCATATTCCATCTTCTACAGTGTGATTTTCTCATTTTTCGACTTTTTCAGGGTTTTTCATCATATTCCAAGTTCTATAGTGTGATTTTCTCATTTTTTGACTTTTTCAGGGTTTCTCACCATATTCCAGGTCCTACAGTGTGATTTTCTCATTTTTCGACTTTTTCAGGGTTTCTCACCATAATGGAGGTCAAACAAGTGTGAGTTTCTTATTTTTCGACTTTTTCAGGTTTTCTCACCATATTCCAGCTCCTACGGTGTATTTTTCTCATTTTTAGACTTTTTCACGTTTTCTCACAATATTCCTGGTCCTACTGCGTGATTTTCTCATTTTTCGACTTTTTCAGGTTTCTCACCATATTCCAAGTCCTACAGTGTGATTTTCTCATTTTTTGACTTTTTCAGAATTTCTCACCCTATTGCAGGTCCTACAAGTGTGAATTTCTTATTTTTTTACTTTTTCAGGGTTTCTCACCATATTCTAGCTCCTTCAGTGTATTTTTCTCATTTTTTGACACTTCAGGGTTTCTCACCATATTGCAGATATGACAAATTTGATTTTCTTATTTTTCGACTGCTTCAGGGTTTCTCACCATATTCCAGGTCCTACTGTGTGTTTTTCTCATTTTTAGACTTTTTCAGTGTTTTCTCACCATATTCAAGGTACTACAGTGTTATTTTCTCATTTTTTGACTTTTTCAGGTTTTCTCATCATATTCCATGTCCTAGAGGGTGATTTTCTCTTTTTTCGACTTTTAAATTGTTTCTCAACATATTCTAGGTCCTACAGTGTAATTTTCTCATGTTTTGACTTTTTCAGTGTTTCTCACCATATTGCAGGTCCTACAAGTCTGAATTTCTCATTTTTCGACTTTTTCAGAGTTACCATATTCCAGGTCCTACAGTGTGATTTTCTCATTTTAAGATTTTTCAGTGTTTCTCAACATATTGCAGGTCCTACTGTGTGATTTTCTCTTTTTAAGACTTTTTCAGGGTTTCTTTTTTTTTTGATTTTTAATATTTTTATTACATATTTTCCTCAATTACATTTCCAATGCTATCCCAAAAGTCCCCCATAGCGCCCCCCCACTTCCCTACCCACCCATTCCCATTCTTTTGGCCCTGGCATTCCCCTATATTGGGGCATATAATGTTTGCAAGTCCAATGGGCCTCTCTTTCCATTGATGGCCGACTAGGCCATCTTTCGATACATATGCAGCTAGAGACAAGAGCTCCGGGGTTCTGGTTAGTACATCATGTTGTTCCAACAATAGGGTTGCAGATCCCTTTAGCTCCTTGGGTACTTTCTCTAGCTTCTCCATTGGGAGCCCTGTGATACATCCAATAGCTGACTGTGAACATCCACTCCTGTGTTTGCTAGGCCCCGGCATCGTCTCACAAGAGACAGCTATATTTGGGTCCTTTCAGCAAAATCTTGCTAGTGTATGCAATGGTGTCAGCGTTTAGAAGCTGATTATGGGATGGATCCCTGGATATGGCAGTCTCTAAATGGTCCATCCTTTCATCACAGCTACGAACTTTGTCTCTGTAACTCCTTCCCTGGGTGTTTTGTTCCCAATTCTAAGAAGGTGCACAGTGTCCACACTTTGGTCTTCATTCTTCTTGAGTTTCATGCGTTTATCAAATTGTATCTTATATCTTGGGTATCCTAAGTTTTGGGCTAATATCCACTTATCAGTGAATACATATTGTGTGAGTTATTTTGTGATTGTGTTACTTCACTCAAGATGATGCCCTCCAGGTCCTTCCATTTGGCTAGGAATTTCATAAATTCATTCTTTTTAATAGCTGAGTAGTACTCCATTGTGTAAATGTACCATAATTTCTGTATCCATTCCTCTGTTGAGGGACATCTGGTTTCTTTCCAGCTTCTGGCTATTATAAAGAGGGCTGCTATGAACATAGTGGAGCATGTGTCCTTTTTACCGGTTGGGACATCTTCTGGATATATGCCCAGGAGAGGTATTGCTGGATCCTCCGGTAGTACTATGTCCAATTTTCTGAGGAACCGCCAGACTGATTTCCAGAGTGGTTGTACAAGCTTGCAATCCCACCAACAATGGAGGAGTGTTCCTCTTTCTCCACATCCTTGCCAGCATCTGTTGTCACCTGAATTTTTGATCTTAGCCATTCTGACTGGTGTGAGGTGGAATCTCAGGGTTGTTTTGATTTGCATTTCCCTGATGATTAAGGATGTTGAACAGTTTTTCAGGTGTTTCTCTGCCATTCGGTATTCCTCAGGTGAGAATTCTTTGTTCAGTTCTGAGCCCCATTTTTTAATGGGGTTATTTGACTTTCTGGAGTCCACCTTCTTGAGTTCTTTATATATATATTGGATATTAGTCCCTTATCTGATTTAGGATAGGTGAAGATCCTTTCCCAATCTGTTGGTGGTTTTTTTGTCTTATTGATGGTGTCTTTAGCCTTGCAGAAGCTTTGTAGTTTCATGAGGTCCCACTTGTCAATTCTCGATCTTACAGCACAAGCCATTACTGTTCTATTCAGGAATTTTTCCCCTGTGCCCATATCTTCAAGGCTTTTCCCCACTTTCTCCTCTATAAGTTTCAGTGTCTCTGGTTTTATGTGAAGTTCCTTGATCCACTTAGACTTGACCTTAGTACAAGGAGATAGGAATGGATCGATTCGCATTCTTCTACATGTTAACAACCAGTTGTGCCAGCACCATTTGTTGAAAATGCTGTCTTTCTTCCACTGGATGTTTTTAGCTCCCTTGTCGAAGATCAAGTGACCATAGGTGTGTGGGTTCATTTCTGGGTCTTCAATTCTATTCCATTGGTCTATTTGTCTGTCACTATACCAGTACCATGCAGTTTTTATCACAATTGCTCTGTAGTAGAGCTTTAGGTCCGGCATGGTGATTCCACCAGAGGTTCTTTTATCCTTGAGAAGAGTTTTTGCTATCCTAGGTTTTTTGTTATTCCAGATGAATTTGCAGATTGCACTTTCTAATTCGTTGAAGAATTGATTTGGAATTTTGATGGGGATTGCATTGAATCTGTAGATTGCTTTTGGCAAGATAGCCATTTTTACAATGTTGATCCTGCCAATCCATGAGCATGGGAGATCTTTCCATCTTCTGAGATCTTCTAGAATTTCTTTCTTCAGAGACTTGAAGTTTTTATTATACAGATCTTTCACTTCCTTAGTTAGAGTCACGCCAAGATATTTTATATTATTTGTGACTATTGAGAAGGGTGTTGTTTCCCTAATTTCTTTCTCAGCCTGTTTATTCTTTGTGTAGAGAAAGGCCATTGATTTGTTTGAGTTAATTTTATATCCAGCTACTTCACCGAAGCTGTTTATCAGGCTTAGGAGTTCTCTGGTGGAATTTTTAGGGTCACTTATATATACTATCATATCATCTGCAAAGAGTGATATTTTGACTTCATCTTTTCCAATTTGTATCCCTTTGATCTCCTTTTGTTGTCGAATTGCTCTGGCTAGGACTTCAAGTACAATGTTGAATAGGTATGGAGAAAGTGGACAGCCTTGTCTAGTCCCTGATTTTAGAGGGATTGCTTCAAGCTTCTCACCATTTACTTTGATGTTGGCTACTGGTTTGCTGTAGATTGCTTTTATCATGTTTTGGTATGGGCCTTGAATTCCTGATCTTTCCAAGACTTTTATCATGAATGGGTGTTGGATCTTGTCAAATGCTTTTTCCGCATCTAACAAGATGACCATGTGGTTTTTGTCTTTGAGTTTGTTTATATACTGGATTACGTTGATGGATTTCCGTATATTGAACCATCCCTGCATCCCTGGGATGAAACCTACTTGGTCAGGATGGATGATTGTTTTGATGTGTTCTTGGATTCGGTTAGCAAGAACTTTATTGAGGATTTTTGCATCAATATTCATAAGGGATATTGGTCTGAAGTTTTCTATCTTTGTTGGGTCTTTTTGTGGTTTAGGTATCAGAGTAATTGTGGCTTCATAGAATGAGTTGGGTAGAGTACCTTCTGTTTCTATTTTGTGGAATAGTTTGTGAAGAACTGGGATTAGATCTTCTTTGAAGGTCTGATAGAACTCTGCACTAAAGCCATCTGGTCCTGGGCTTTTTTTAGTTGGGAGACTATTAATGACTGCTTCTATTTCTTTGGGGGATATAGGGCTGTTTAGATCATTAACCTGATCTTGATTCATACTTTGGTACCTGGTATCTGTCTAGGAACTTCTCCATTTCATCCAGGTTATCCAGTTTTGTTGAGTATAGCCTTTGGTAGAAGGATCTGATGGTGTTTTGGATGTCTTCAGGATCTGTTGTTATGTCTCCTTTTTCATTTCTGATTTTGTTAATTAGGATGCTTCCCTGTGCCCTCTAGTGAGTCTGGCTAAGGGTTTATCTATCTTGTTGATTTTCTCAAAGAACCAGCTCCTTGATTGGTTGATTCTTTGAATAGTTTTTCTTGTTTCCACTTGGTTGATTTCACCCCCTGAGTTTGATTATTTCCTGCCGTCTACTCCTCTTGGGTGAATTTGCTTCCTTTTGTTCTAGTGCTTTTAGGTGTGTTGTCAAGCTGCTAATGTGTGCTCTCTCTAGTTTCCTTTTGGAGGCACTCAGAGCAATGAGTTTTCCTCTTAGAAATGCTTTCATTGCGTCCCATAAGTTTGGGTATGTTGTGGCTTCATTTTCATTGAACTCTAAAAAGTCCTTAATTTCTTTCTTTATTCCTTCCTTGACCAAGGTATCATTGAGAAGAGTGTTGTTCAGTTTCCACGTGAAGGTTGGCTTTCTATTATTTATTTTGTTATTGAAGATCAGCCTTAGTCCATGGTGATCTGATAGGATGCATGGGACAATTTCAATATTTTTGTATCTGTTGAGGCCTGCTTTGTGACCAATTATGTGGTCAATTTTGGAGAAGGTACCATGAGGTGCTGAGAAGAAGGTATATCCTTTTTGTTTTAGGATAGAATGTTCTGTAGATATCTGCCAGATCCATTTGATTCATAATTTCTCTTAGTTTCACTGTGTCCCTGTTTAGTTTCTGTTTCCATGATCTGTCCATTGGTGAAAGTGGTGTGTTGAAAGTCTCCCCACTATTATTGTATGAGGTGCAATGTGTGCTTTGAGATTTACTAAAGTTTCTTTAATGAATGTGGCTGCCTTTGTATTTGGAGCATAGATATTCAGGATTGATAGTTCCTCTTGGAGGATTTTACTTTGATGAGTATGAAGTGTCCCTCCCTGTCTTTTTTAATGACTTTGGGTTGGAATTCAATCTTATCAGATATTAGAATGGCTACTCCATCTTGTTTCTTCATGCCATTTGCTTGGAAAATTGTTTTCCAGCCTTTCATTCTGAGGTAGTGTCTATCCTTTTCTCTGAGATGAGTTTCCTGTAAGCAGCAAAATGTTGGGTCTTGTTTGTGTAGCCAGTTTGTTAGTCTATGTCTTTTTATCGGGGAGTTGAGTCCATTGATATTAAGAGATATTAAGGAAAGTAATTGTTGTTTCCTGTTATTATTGTTGTTAAAGTTGGCATTTTGTTCTTGTGGCTGTCTTCTTTTAGGTTTGTTGAGGGATTACCTTCTTGTTGTTTCTAGGGCGTGGTTCCTGTCCTTGTATTGGTTTTTTTCTGTTGTTATCCTTTGAAGGGCTGGATTCGTGGAGAGATAATGTGTGAATTTGGTTTTGTCGTGGAATACTTTGGTTTCTCCATCTATGTTAATTGAGAGTTTGGCTGGGTATAGTAGCCTGGGCTGGAATTTGTGTTCTTTTAGTGTCTGTATAACATCCGTCCAGGATCTTCTGGCTTTCATAGTCTCTGGTGAAAAATCTGGTGTAATTCTGATAGGCTTGCCTTTATATGTTACTTGGCCTTTTTCTCTTACTGCTTTTAGTATTCTCTTTATTTAGAGCATTTGTTGTTCTGATTATAATGTGTCGGGAGGTATTTCTTTTCTGGTCCAGTCTATTGGAGTTCTGAGGCTTCTTGTATGTTCATGGGCATCTCTTTCTTTAGATTTGGGAAGTTTTTCTTCTATAATTTTGTTGAAGATGTTTGCTGGTCCTTTGAGTTGAAAATCTTCATTCTCATCCACTCCTATTATCCGTAGGTTTGGTCTTCTCATTGTGTCCTGTATTTCTTGGATGTTTTGAGTTAGGATCTTTTTGCATTTTACATTTTCCTTGATTGTTGTGCCGATGTTCTCTATGGAATCTTCTGCACCTGAGATTCTCTCTTCCATCTCTTGTATTCTGTTGCTGATGCTCGTATCTATGGTTCCAGATTTCTTTCCTAGGGTTTCTATCTCCAGTGTTGCTCATTTTGGGTTTTCTTTATTGTGTCTACTTCCCTTTTTAGTTCTAGTATGGTTTTGTTCATTTCCATCATCTGTTTGGATGTGTTTTCCTGTTTTTCTGTAAGGACTTCTACCTTTTTGATTATGTTATCCTGTTTTTCTTTAAGGATTTGTAACTCTTTAGCAGTGTTCTCTGCAATTCTTTAAGGGATTTTTGTGCTTCCTCTTTATTGTCTTCTGCCTGTTTAGCAGTGTTCTCCTGCATTTCTTTAAGTGTGTTATTAAAGTCCTTCTTGAAGTCCTCTATCATCATCAGGAGATATGCTTTTAAATCCGTGTCTAGCTTTTCCGGTGTGTTGGGGTGCCCTGGACTGGGCAAAGTGGGGGTGCTGGGTTCTGATGATGGTGAGTGGTCTTGGTTTCTGTTAGTAAGATTATTACGTTTACCTTTCGCCATCTGGTAATCTCTGGGGATAGTTGTTATCGGTGTTGTCACTGTTTAAAGATTGGAGCAGAAGCTGTGTTCCACTCACCAGAGTACCAAAATCCTGCGGCGGGGGTCGTGGGTAGCTGGCGGGTGTCAGGCAATCCTGCGCTCCCGCTACCCCAGTGCTGATCCGGCTGGATGAGGCCTGTGACCCTACTCAGGCCGGTTTCTGCTTCCCTAACTAATGCAGTCTCAGGTCCCGAGCACTTGGGTTGGAGTAGAAGCTGTGCTCCACTCACCAGAAGTCTTAAGATCCTGTGGCGGGTGTTGTGGGTAGCTGGCGAGTGTCAGCCGACCCTGCGCCCCAGCTGCCCTGGTGCTTTTCTGACCGGAAGAGGGTTGTGCTTTTTCAGGGTTTCTCAACATATTATAGATCCTACTGTGTGATTTTCTCATATTTTTACTTTTTCTGTGTTTCTCATCATATTCCAAGTCCTACAGTGTGATTTTCTCATTTTTTGACTTTTCAGGGTTTCTCATCATATTCCAAGTCCTAGACTGTGATTTTTCCTAATTTTTCGACTTTTTCAGATTATATCACCATATTCCTTTTACTACAGTGTTGTTTCTCATTTTTTGACTTTTTCAAGGTTTCTCATCATATTCCAAGTCCTAGAGTGTGATTTTTCTAATTTTTCGACTTTTTCAGATTATATCACCATATTCCTTTTACTACAGTGTGATGTTTCTCATTTTTTGACTTTTTCAAGGTTTCTCACCATATTCCATGTCCTACAGTGTGATTTTCTCATTTTAAGACTTTTTCAGGGTTTGTCACCATATTCCAGGTACTACAGTGTAATTTTTTTTATTTTAGACTTTTTCAGTGTTTCTCACCATATTCCAGGACCTACTGCGTGATTTTCTCATTTTTCGACTTTTTCAGGGTTTCTCACCATATTCCAGGTCCTACACTGTGATTTTCTCATTTTTCGACTTTTTCAGGGTTTTTCACTATATTGGAGGTCCTACAAGTGTGATTTTCTTATTTTTCGACTTTTTCAGGGTTTCTCATCATATTCGAGCTCCTACAGTGTATTATTCTCATTTTTTGACTTTTTCACGGTTTCTCATCATAATCCAAATCCTACAGTGTGATTTTCTCATTTTTGGAATTTTTCAGGGTTTCTTACCATATTCCAGTTTCTACAGCGTTATTTTTCTAATTTTCGACTTTTTCAGTGGTGGCTCACCATATTCCATCTTCTACAGTGTGATTTTCTCATTTTCGACTTTTTCAGGGTTTCTCATCATATTCCAAGTCCTACAGTGTGATTTTCTCATTTTTTGACTTTTTCAGGGTTTCTCATCATATACCAAGTCCTACAGTGTGATTTTTTTATTTTTTGACTTTTTCAGGGTTTCTCATCATATTCCAAGTACTACAGTGTGATTTTTTTCATTTTTTGACTTTTTCAGGTTTTCTCATCATATTCCAAGTCCTACAGTGTTATTTTCTCATTTTTTGACTTTTTCAGTGTTTCTCACCATATTCCAGGTCCTACAGTGTGATTTTCTCATTTTTTTGACTTTTTCAGGGTTTCTCACCATATTGGAGGTTCTATAAGTGTGATTTTCATATTTTTCGACTTTTTCAAGGTTTCTCACCATATTCCAGCTTCTACAGTGTATTTTTCTCATTTTTTTGACTTTTTCCACGGGTTTCTCATCATATTCTAAATCCTACAGTGTGATTTTCTCATTTTTGGAATTTTTCAGGGTTTCTCACCATATTGCAGGTACTACAAGTCTGATTTTCTTCTTTTTTGACTGTTTAAGATTTTCTCACCATATTGCAGGTCCTACTGTGTGATTTTCTCATTTTGAGACTTTTTCAGTGTTTTCTCACCATATTCCAGCTACTACAGTGTGATTTTCTCATTTTTCGACTTTTTCAGGGTTTCTCATCATATTCCAATCCTAGAGTGTGATTTTTTCTAATTTTTCGACTTTTTCAGAGTTTCTCACCATATTCCAGGTTCTACATTGTTATTTTTCTAATTTTTGACTTTTTCAGGGTTGCTCACCATATTCCATCTTCTACAGTGAGATTTTCTCATTTTTCGACTTTTTCAGGGTTTCTCATCATATTCCAAGTCCTACAGTGTGATTTTCTCATTTTTTGACTTTTTCAGGGTTTCTCATCATATTCCAAGTCCTACAGTGTGATTTTCTCATTTTTTGACTTTTTCAGGGTTTCTCACCATATTCCAGGTCCTACAGTGTGATTTTCTCTTTTTTTAACTTTTCAGGGTTTCTTAACCGTATTCCAGGTTCTACATTGCCATTTTCTCATTTTTTGAATATTTCAGGTTTTCTCCAACATATTCCAGGTCCTACACTGTCATTTTCTAATTTGCGACTTTTTCAGAGTTTCTCACCATATTCCATGTACTACAGTGTGATTTTCTCATTTTTTGACTTTTTCAGTGTTTCTCACCATATTCCAGATCCTATTGTGTGATTTTATCATATTTTACTTTTTCTGTGTTTCTCATCATATTCCAAGTCCTACAGTGTGATTTTCTCATTTTTTGACTTTTTCAGGGTTTCTCATCATATTCCAAGTCCTAGACTGTGATTTTTCTAATTTTTCGACTTTTTCAGATTATATCACCATATTCCTTTTACTACAGTGTTGTTTCTCATTTTTTGACTTTTTCAAGGTTTCTCATCATATTCCAAGTCCTAGAGTGTGATTTTTCTAATTTTTCGACTTTTTCAGATTATATCACCATATTCCTTTTACTACAGTGTGATGTTTCTCATTTTTTGACTTTTTCAAGGTTTCTCACCATATTCCATGTCCTACAGTGTGATTTTCTCATTTTAAGACTTTTTCAGGGTTTGTCACCATATTCCAGGTA